>NC_133665.1:40232536-40532536 GCF_037893015.1 Macrotis lagotis
GATTTCTAATTCTTTGCCACCACAAACAGGGCTGCTATGAATATTTTTGTACAAGTGATGTTTTTACCCTTTTTCATCATCTCTTCAGGGTATAGACCCAGTAGTGGTATTGCTTGGTCAAAGGGTAATGCACATTTTTTTTTTACAAATAATGTTTTTTATACATTAATAAAATATTCTTGTTTACGAGTAAACAAAATTCTCTCCCCCCCAAAAAAGTATAGACTCGCTTGAGCAATGAAGTAAAGGGGAGAGAAAAAATTAAAATAAAAAAATACTAGTAATAACTGTAGGTATAGCTAGGTGGTGCAATGGACAGAGCACCAGCCCTGGAGCCAGGAGCATCTGAGCCCATATCCAGCCCCATATACCCAACAATCACCCAGCCATGTGACATGCAATCCACCCCAACCCCACTGCCCTGCAAAAACAAAACAAAAAAAAAATAGAAAATAAAGAACCAAAATAAAATAAAATAGTAATAATACTAGGAGTGGCTGGGCGGTGGACTGAGCATTGGCCCTTGAGCCAGGAGAAACTGGGTCCAAATCCGGCCTCAGACACACAACGATCACCATGCTATGAGGCCCCAGGCAGGCCACCCAGCCCCATTTGCCCTGAGCCCCCCCCCCATAATAATAATAAAAAATGTGCTTCAGTCTTTGTTCCAACACAAAGAACTCTGTCGCGAGTGGATCATATTCTTTATGATAAGTCCATCAAAAGAGTTACTTCCATATTTTTCCACTGTTGCCATTGCTGATCACAACTCCCTCCTTTCATATTTCTCCACTACCATGTACTATATTTTCTCTCTCCTTTCACTCTGACTCTGCTGAGTGGCACAGCAGACAGATCCCTGGTCCTGGGCCCAAGAGGTCCTGAGGCCCCCTACCACCCCTTAGGCCCAGCATCCACCTGGCCCTATGGTCCTGGGCAGGCCATCCAATCCCAGTCCCTGGCAAGAAGTAAAAAGGAAAATGTGTTATATCTGACCACTCTCCCACCATGGTCCATGCTCTCCTCCATCACTCACATCCCCCCCTTCCCCCTGTCCCCCTCCTTCTTACTCCAGATGTCCCCCTCTCCTCCAATCTCCATGCTTCACCTGAGTCCTGTATTTGAAGATCAAATCTTCTGTTCAGCTCTGGCCATTCCAACAGGAACATTTGAAATTCCCCTGGTTCATTGAAAGTCCATCTTTTTCCCTGGAAGAGGATATTCAGCCTTTCTGGGTAGTTGATTCTCAGTTGCATTCTAAGCTCTTTTGCCCTATGAGTTTCCCATGTAGTTGCTGCTAAGTCCTGTGAGATCCTGACTGCAGCTCCATGATATTTGAACTGTGTCCTTCTGGCTGCTTGTAATATTTTCTCTTTGACTTGGGAGTTCTGGAACTTGGCTATAATATTCCTAGGGGTTGATTTTTTTGGAATCTCTTTCTCGGGGGGATCGGTGGATACTCTCCATTTCTATTTTGCCCTCTGCTTCTAGGATATCAGGGCAATTTTCCTGTAGTAATTCTTTTTTTTATTTTTAAATTTTATTTTTTTTATTCTCATTTTGTACAAATTTTTTTTTACATTAATAAAATATTCTTGTTTAAGAGTAAACGAAATACCCCCTTCCCCCCATGAATATAGACTTCCTTGAGCGATAAAGTAAAGGGGAGGGGAAAAAAATTAAAATAAAAAAATAGTAATAATTGTAGGTATGGCCAGGTGGCGCAATGGACAAAGCACCAGCCCTGGAGCCACGAGCACCCGAGCCCACATCCAGCCCTGTAGACCCAACAATCACCCAGCCATGTGACATGCAAGCCACCTGATCTCCACTGCCCTGCAAAAACCAAAAAGAAGAAAAAAAAAAAGACCAGAAATAAAATAAAATAGTAATAATAGTAGTGGTGGCTGGGTGGCGGACAGAGCATTGGCCCTTGAGCCAGGAGCACTCAGGTGCAAATCCGGCCTCAGACACCCAAAGACCACCCTGCTATGTGGCCCCAGGCAGGCCACCCAGCCCCATTTGCCCTGCATTCTCCCCCAAATAATAATAATAAAAAATGTGCTTCAGTCTTTGTTCCAACACCAACAACTCTGTCATGTGTGGATCACATTCTTTATGGTAGTCCATTGCAAAAGTTACTTCCATATTTTTCTACCGTTGCCATTGCTGATCGCAACTCCCTCCTTTCTTATTTCTCCACTACCATGTACTATATTTTCTCTTTCCTTTCACTCTGACTCTGCTGTAGGGTAGCTGAGTGGTGCAGCAGACAGATCCCTGGTCCTGGGGCCAAGAAGCCCTGAGCCCCCATACCACCCCTTAGGCCCAGAATCCACCTGGCCCTATGGTCCTGGGCAGGCCTTCCAATCCCAGCCCCTTGCAAGAAGTAAGAAAGAAAATGTGTTATATCTGACCATTCTCCCCCCATGGTCCATCCTCTCCTCCTTTATTCATATCCCCACCCCATCCCCCTGTCACACCCCTCCTTCTTACTCCAGATGCCTATACCCCATTTTGAGCATATATGCAGTTTCCTCTTCTAGCCACCTCTGATGTGAGCAAAGATTCCCTCATTCCCCCTTGCCTTTCCCCTTCCATATCATTGCAATAGCTCATTGTAATAAAGAAAAATCTTATATGAAATACTTGGCCTATTCCCCCTCTCCTTTTTCTTTCTCCCATTACATTTCCCTTTTTTTCTATTGACTCCATTTTTACGCCATATTTTATCTTCGAATTCAGCTTTCTCCTGTGCTTCAACTATAAAAGCTCCCTCTACCTGCTCTATTAGCTGAGAAGGTTCATATGAGTATTATCAGTGTCATTTTTCTATGCAGGAATACATGCAGTTCATCATCATTAAGACCCTCATATTTTCCCCTTCTCCTCCACTCTCCATGCTTCACCTGAGTCCCGTATCTGAAGATCAAACCTTCTGTTCAGCTCTGGCCATTCCAACAGGAACATTTGAAATTCCCTTGGTTCATTGAAAGTCCATCTTTTTCCCTGGAAGAGGACATTCAGCCTTGCTGGGTAGTTCGTTCTTGCCTGCATTCTAAGCTCTTTTGCCTTCCAGTATATCATATTCCAAGCCCTACAAGCTTCCAATGTAGTTGCTGCTAAGTCCTGTGTGATCCTGACTGCAGCTCCACAATATTTGAATTGAATCCTTCTGGCTGCTTGTAATATTTTCTCTTTGACTTGGGAGTTCTGGAACTTGGCTATTTCTTGCTTGGGGGGATCGGTGGATTCTCTCCATTTCTATTTTGCCCTCTGCTTCTAGGATATCAGGGCAATTTTCCTGTAGTATTTCTTTGAAAATGATGTCAAGGCTCTTTTCCTGATCATGACTTTCAGGTATTCCAATAATTTTTAAATTATCTTTCCTAAGTCTGTTTTCCATATCAGTTGTTTTTTCAATGAGATATTTCACATTTTCTTCTAATTTTTCATTTTTTTTGGTTTTGAAGTATTGATTCCTGATTTCTGGTAAATTCATCAATCTCCCTGAATTCTATTCTTTGTCTGAAGGATTTGTTCTCCTCAGAGAGTTTTCTTATCTCTTTTTCCATCTGGCCAATTTTGCTTTTTAAACCATTCTTCTCCTCAATAACTTTTTGAACTGTTTTATCCATTTGACCTATGCTGGTTTTTAACATGTTATTTTCTTCTGCATTTGTTTGGATCTCCTTGACTAAGCTTCTGACTTCTTTTTCATGTTTTTTCCTGCATCTCTCTCATTTCTTTTCCCAGTTTTTCTTCTAACTCCTTCATTTGATTTTCAAAGTCTTTTTTGAGCTCTGTCATAGCCTGATCACAGTTTCTGTTTTTCTGGGAGTCTTTAGATGCAGGAGCTTGTGTTTCCTCATCTTCAGACTGAGTATATTCATCCTTCTTGGGATCATAGATAATATATTTCTCAATGGTGTTCCTCTTTTTTCTCTGCTTGCTCATTTTTCCAGCCTAAGCCTGTTTTGGGGGTGCTTCCTGAGCTTTTGGGGCACTCCCACAAGGGTCTCTGTGTGTGAAGCTCTGTCCTCCCTCCTGGTCTGTGAATGACCTTATGTGCCTTCCCTCTGCTACGGGGCTGAAGTGGAGGGGGCCCTGCTGTTCTATGGGGGGGGGCCCTAGAGTGCGATCAGGTTCTGAATGTGGTTAGAGCCCCAGAGTCCTGTTCCAGGGACAGAGGACAGAGCTTGGCAGTCTCTCTCTCTTCACTCCCCTCCCTAAGTTCAATGGGCTCATGCCCTGGGGGCTCCTGCTTATGGCTCCACCTGCTTGTGTTTCCTGGATCTGGAATGCAGTGGCCTTGCTGTGTGCCCTGAGGGCTGGACTTCATGTGCTCTCTCTGGCAGAGGTTCCCCTCCACCCCGCTGTTCCCCCAATTTGTGCCGTGTTATGCTGGGGTGTAGGTAGTTTTGAAGATTTATGAGAGAGCGCCTAAGACAGGATCCGCTCTTGTTGCCATCTTGGCTCCACCCCTTAAAATTTTTTTAAAAATAAAAATGATGACTTTAATACCTATTCATTTTCTTCACTCACTGTGTTTTGTTTTAGTTAGGTCAGCTTTCTCAATACAATTACTGATAATACTAAAATCCTCCACATTTTTTATATTGTCTAACAATTGTCTTCTCCCATTAGAATGGAAACTTCTTGAAGACAGGTACTGTCTTTTTGCTTGTGTTCATATCTCTATGATTTAGCATAGTGCCTGATTCATAGTATGCAACTAATGAATGATTGTTGCCTTATCTTTCCATAATTACAAAATATGAACATTTCTAGTGCCCAATTTTTATTCCCTCATAAAGCAAGGGGATTTCTGGAGTTCTGTTTTTATTTTATACTTATTAATGCTAAATATAAAGTTGTAATACTTCACCTGGTGGATAGTAGAGGAAAGGATTGCTTGTGAAAAATCTTAGTTTTTCAGTTGTTTTTGACTATTCATGACCCCTTTTGGGTTTTGTATTTTGGCAAAGATGCAGGAGTGGCTTGATACTTCCTTCAATTCATTTTACTATTTAGGAAACTGAGGCCAACAGATTTAAGTGACTTACCCAGGGTCACACAGCTGGTAGGTACCCAAGGCCAGATTTGAACTCAGGAAGATGAGTCTTAATGACTCTAGGTCTGGTACTCTATCTACTGCCCATGAAAGACCATTACTTTCTTACTTTTTTTTTTTTAGGTTTTTGCAAGGCAGTGGGGTTATGTGGCTTGCCCAAGGCCACACAGCTAGGTAATTATTAAGTGTCTGAGACCAGAATTTGAACTCAAGTCCTCCCGAGGCCAGGACTGGTGCTTTATCCACCGCACCACCTAGCCGCCCCAACATTACTTTCTTAATAGAAGTATCTTTGTTATTCTAGCAATTTAGTATAAGATAGATATATCTCATGGAGTAGCATATTGTAGACTATATAACTAATGTAAATCCCTTTGTCTTTTCAATGAAATTCAATTTACCTTGTCTGGCATGACAAGATCCAACTTTGTCTTCTTACTTGCCTAAATACCTGTAAGTGGTCTGTGGTATTTTTTTCTATCAAAACAAGGATTGTTGTTGTTGATGTTGTTGCTGTTGTGACCAGGGCTTGTTTGGGCAAGCCAACAAATAGGCTCTTAACTGTAGGCACCTTAGAGGTTCTGGGGCATGTCCAGACTGTCTTCATGGAGATTTCTGTATCCCCTTTCTCTGGGTGGGTGTAGGTAGACTCCTGTGATTGGTTGCCTATATCTATGGAGATACTAAGATGGTTGCTCTCTTTTCCTTCAACTCTTTCCTGCTTTGTCCAGAGGGCGAAGATCCCAGTTCACCCACAGCTTAGATACCATGAACTGAACCAATAAGAGAGGAAGGACTATTTTCCCCTGCTTTTAGTCTTTTACCCTGGCTCTGAGAAATAGGTCTGGGGTTGTTTATCCAAGGTAGTTTCAGATTCCAGAGGTGATCCCTATGAGACCTAGCAATTTGAGCCATGAAGACTTTGGAGCCAAGTTTTCAGGTAGGATCATGCAGCACGATCCTAAGAAGCCAGGAAGCCTGCAACTGGAGGGAAAAAGGAGCTTTGGACTTGAATTTGGGATCACATTCAATGGGAATCCAGCTAAGCTATGAACCTAACCCCTTCTCCTCCCCAGAAACTGAACTGGTGGAAAGGGGGGGGGGGATTATGTCTCCACATGTTGGGGGGGAAAAGTTTGTATATTTGTGATTATTCCTTTTGAAGTATGTATTGTAGCCACTGGTTACTTGAGTTTGGTTCTGCCTATGAGGAATCATTATTCAGACTTGGGAAAGCAAGGGTGGAAATGAAACAAAAATTTATTTAAAAGGTTACAAGACATAGAAAGGTTTAGGGAGAGAGAAAGAGAGAGAGAAAGAGAGATAAAAGAAAAGACAAGCAGTGTTGGCTGGGCCATTGTCAGAAGACTGTGGCCCTGAGCTGGACTCCAACTCAGGTTTTTTACATCTTGCATCTCATCCAGAGGGCAAAAGGTGAATTCCTTTCTCCTATACTAGACCCAGAATTAGGTAGAGGGTAAAGCCTAAGGAGATCAGGATACAAATTTTACATTAAGCAATGAACCAATGGTAATGGGGATCTCCACCCAATTTGAGCAGATTACAAATTGTTTCTGTTACTATCATAATTCTCTACTTCTAGTCAATTTACATCTTCACCCAATTTCTACATTCACAATTCTTTTGATCTTTCCCCTGCATCATCCCACCCTCAAAATTATTCCGGACCCAGATTCTTCTGGGCCTTTCAGAGTCCATTTGGAGATAAATGCATTACAGCATGGACATCATTAAGACAGGGTTCAGAGAATGATTGGCTAGCATAGTTGATTGGCATCTTGCAGAAGCTGGTCTTGGAGCTATACAACTAAGAGAAACAAAGCTCAAGGGGGAAAAATTGAGCAAGCAAAAAACAGATATTGTAACAGAAAAGGCTATTTAATAGAGGCCAATAATTAGGAAAAAACTAGGTCTATAAGGAGCAAGGATTGTACTAAGCCAGTATCAAAATACCTTTTATAAGAACATGGGCTCCAATACAACACAGATTCATTGATGGATGCCATATAAGTTGTAAATAAAAGTTCAAAAATAGTATAAACAAATGAACTGAAAAGGCATTTTAAAAACTGCACGTCCAAAAAGTAATTTACAACAAAATTTTCTATTTTAGCTTTGGCCATGTTTAGAATGAACAAAAATTCCAGTTGAAGAATGGATCTTTCTTTAAAGTGTAAGACCCTGAGTTCTGAAACCTATGAACTTTTGCCTGAATTCTGCTTCTAAGATGCTTGGAAATCCCCTACTGAACAATATATAAGGTCTCTCCTCACTTTACTTGGGGTTCCAGGATCCTAGCCCTGTCCTAGGATGGAACGCTAGCTCAAG
The DNA here is from genome assembly GCF_037893015.1 of Macrotis lagotis. Classification (NCBI taxonomy): domain Eukaryota; kingdom Metazoa; phylum Chordata; class Mammalia; order Peramelemorphia; family Peramelidae; genus Macrotis; species Macrotis lagotis. The sequence continues at coordinate 40,239,960 of NC_133665.1, forward strand.
CTAGTTTAATAAACCCTTGCTATTGCATCTCCATCGTGTGGAGTGCCTCTGTTCTGTATTTGGGGACTTTTCTCAGACCTTAACAAAAGAAGTTAAAACAAATACCAATTGGCATTATCTCTCATACTTAATTATGATGAACCTGGAATGATCATTGCAATTTGCTATTACAAAGCAGCAAGGGACACGAGGACATATTCCTTTATGAAGTCATACAGACAATCCTTTTCAATGAGCCAAGTGAGGGATTCCTTTAAGGAAAAATCCTACCCCAGGGGTGGCTAGGTGGTGCAGTGATCCGCCCTGGAGTCAGGTGTATCTGAGTTGAAATCTGGCCTCAGGCACTTAATAATTACCTAGCTGTATGGCCTTGGGTAAGCCAATTATGTCTTGCAAAAGCCATTTGCCTTGCAAAAACCTAAAAAAAAAAAGAAGAAAAGAAGTAATAAAAAAGAAAACCCTACCCCAGTTGAGGCTAGGGTGGTTCTTTCCAAGGTCACTTACTCCATCTGCAGCATTTAACATCAAACCCCATAAGGCTAAAAGGTTTCATTGGCATATTGTCTTTTCATTTTAACATACCTGATGTCAGGCATATCAATTATCAATATGTTGTAATGTAGCAATTACCTATAACCAGAGTTTCAGCTAACTTGAGTACCAAGGAGAACCAAGAGTGTGCCAGGCTGTAATCTGGTATAAGAGATCCAGGGGAAAAAATCATAATTCAATTGTTACTCATGTACTAAGGACAGTGCTGTAAATGTAATGTGATAAACAGATTTTGAGATGTATAAACACAATAATCCTAATCCATTTTTTTTAAATAAAATGTTTAAAGTAACTAAACATCTCCTTCTGGCTAGGAGTTGCCTATCATATCCATGCTTCTCACATCATTATTTTATCTTTCTCATGTTATATAGGTGCTTTTCCCTCAAAGCAAATAACCACAGTTTAGTCCCAGTGTACATATATATATATATATATATATATATATATATATATATATATATATATATATGAATTTCTATACATAAACTTTTAACCACTAGCTATCTTCAAAAATACAAATTGTTACTTTCAGAATTCTTAAAAAAAACCTTAGAACATCTTAGGTAATCTTAAATTTCTAATATGTGTTATTGATTCCAATGCAATAAAACAATAATAAAAACAACCAGACATTCAAGTCAATTAACAACATGAGTTATTAAATTTTTTTCAGAGTGATTAAAATGGTTTTTATTAAGATATCTTAACAAAATGGCACACCTCTCCCATGATGGGAGAGAGGGGCAGGGAAATCAAAATAATATTTCCATTATATTATGCATGAATCCATATATGTATCCCAGAAGGGGGCCATAATTTGTGATATCTCCTTTACCATGCATTCAAAGCAATCACATGTTAATTCCAAGCTTTAACATTACAATATTCAAATAGCTTACATGTTCACAAGAGAAACTGTTAATACAATTGCTTTGAAGTTACAAAAGAATGTTACATAACTGATAAATACATATTTATATATACTCCCTTCCCCTATACCAGACCCATATTTAGGTAGAGGGTAAAGCCTACAGAGATCAGGATATAAATTTTACAATAAACAATGAATCAATGGACTGCAAATTGTTTCTGTTGCAATCATAATTCTCTTTTTACTTCTCTTCCATTTCATTTCACTTAAGAGTACCAGAGAACTCTGAGGGAAGAGTGAAACCTAATCTACTTGACCTTCAGGAGGTGAGGCAATGGTAGTATATGTTATTACACTTGCTCCAAGGGCTGTCTCTCTAATGTGTCTAACAGGGGTGTCATGTGGCTCAAATGCATAGACATCTTTAACCTCTTCTCCATCTCACCTTCTCCAAGACAGGCTTTAATTCATGCCCATACAGAGAAGCAGAAGGTTGGAGTCAGAAGCTTTGACTGCTCTACTTTCCTTAGAAAAGGGATACCAGGCTAGAATTAAATCTATCTCCTCCCTTATATAGTGTTAGGTTAGGGAATGTGACTTTTATGTTTAAAGTTAACTTCTGATTACTGTTTCATGATGGAGACAATCAAGATCATTTATTATAAAGGCTTGACTTCCTTTATACCAGTTACTCAGTGAACACACATTATCAAATATTATCAAAGAAATCCATATTTACAATTTGACAGCAAAATAGAAATCAGAGAAAGTATATATATAAGAATATATACCAGGCAATACAGAGACAAGGAGCTCTCCTCTAAGAGTGAGGTAACAGTTCATCAGATTGAGGGAGTCTAGACATTACAAAAGGGAACATTCCCTGAAGTCTCTAGTTTAGCAAACTGGATATAGAGTCATGATGGAAATTGCCAGCTCCTCTCATGTCTTCAAATTATTCATTTTCTCTCTTGAAATTGCCAGCCAGAAGCAACAAAAGCCACTGCAAAACCCAAAGCGATTCATATAAATCTTAAGTGTTCCCCCGACTTTTTGTTGTCATCAATACCTCATCCCTCTCTCAGGTGCAGAGGAATCGATCTCCACCAACAGAGTTCCATCAGTGGGTTTTGAGACTGTAGTTACACACAATTTTATTCAACTAGACTTCATATTAATTATTGTAATTTTTAAGCTACTACTTAATTTACTTTTATTCTCTCAAATGAGGAATGGGAATACTGGAAGGGTGACAATATAGTTAGTAGATGATCCATGTTCTAAACCTGAAAGGCTGCCTGCCTTATTTTTCTTTAATGGTTCCCTGTTTAATTGCAATACATCAAAGTCAGGTTAATATTAAGTGTGTCACCAACATAAAGTTTTAGTGAGGAAGTCATTTTGAACTGTCCCACCTTAAATTTCTGGGGGAAAGAATACACCTCATTGTTTAGTAGCAAAGAATCTCTTACAAAGTCCCCTTGAACATCAAGGGCATCAATCCAAACAAAATAAAATAAAAAATCCTAAGAGGACAAAGCAGTGTCTTTTCCCTCTCCACACAGATTTGTCAGCTTTGGTATTCTAAACAAGAATATGATTACATCTAAGTAGCTACCTGTCTTCTTATTTTATTCCCCAAACAAGCTCTGCTCAGACTTCCTTCCTTCTCTTTCTCTCTCCTCTCCTCTCCTCTCCTCTCCTCTTCTCTTCTCTTCTCCTCTTCTTCTCTCTCTCTCTCTCTCTCTCTCTCTCTCTCTCTCTCTCTCTCTCTCTCTCTCTCTCTCCTCTCCTCTCCTCTCTCTCTCCTCTCCTCTTCTCTCTCTCTCTCTCTCTCTCTCCTGTCTCTCTCTGTCTCTCTGTCTGTCTCTCTGTCTCTGTCTCTGTCTGTCTCTCTCTCTCTCTCCACCTTAACAGATCTCTTTTATTCTAATTCTAGCTGATATTTTTAACCTAAAAGAAATTTCCCTGGGGATGGATAACAACCTCAGTATCACAGTTTAAATCACTTCACTAGCAACTCAAAATTTCTCTCAGGAGAATAATAAATTTAATTCCATATATATATATATATATATATATATATATATATATATATATATATATATAATTCAGAAGAATCATTAGAAAACTATATAAATGTGTACTCTTCATTTTTTGAAAAATTTACATCTTTCTTTTCTAAAGTGATGAGATTATGTGCATAGAAATATTAAAATGGAGTGAGGGCCACTTCAGTTCCATGATCATCAGCCTGAGGACAAAAGGATTTATATTATTCTGTTCTTAACAACTTCTGGAAGAGGCTACCTCTATACCTCAAGAGATTATACATTTAGTTAAGCCAATTTTAACTGCATTGTTCCTGGGCAATCAAAAAATTGGGGTTTTGGAGTATTAAAAATTGTTACCAACCCTCCCCCAAAATCTGTCACTATATCATACAGACCTTAGTTAAAATTACCCATAGAATTAGCTAACTTTGAATCTTCTTTAAAATAAGAAATGTCACTTAAAAATATTAATAGATTCCAGTGATTGTATTGAGTTTAGCTGTAACTTTTGCATCAGAAACTTTCGCATGATATAAAGGACCTGAGTAAATTTTAGGGAATTTTTCCCTTCTCTAACTTATTTCTGCTATCTAGAAATCTGGGAATCTCACCAAAACTTACCCAGTTTCCAAAACTGTATAAAGGAAACAAAGAGAATTCATAAATGTTCATGAAAATAATGGCATGCACTAAGGATGAATGCTTCACTAGCAACTTAACCACTTGTAGTCACATATAATGTAAACATTCAGAAAAATGCTTTGAGGAGCCTACTGTGATCCCCACAGTTCACAAGAGGACAATAGTTTTTGCTCCCTGTTCTTGGTCCTCTTGTTACTCTTTTCGCTTCTCACTAAACACCACTATCAGTTTTCTTTTGCAACTCTTCATGGTAGGTGGCATACAAGCCAAACACCTTTTTTGCTCCTCCTGTTTTTCTGCTCTTCCTGCAGTTCTCCAAAACTCCCCAGTAAGTGATATTTTTGCAGAAAAAGACTTTCTCTATTGTGTTATTATAGTTCGTGGTTTCATTCCCATCCACCTTTTCATGACTCCATTTTGAGTTTTCTTTTTTTTTTTTAGGTTGTTTTGCAAGGCAAATGGGGTTAAGTGGCTTGCCCTAGGCCACACAACTAGGTAATTATTAAGTGTCTGGGGCTGGATTTGAACTCAGGGACTCGTGACTCCAGGGCCAGTGCTCTATCCACTGTGCCACCTAGCCACTTTATTTTGAATTTTCTTGGAGAAGATTTTGTAGAGGTTTACCATGTCCTTCTTCAGCTCATTTTACAGATAAAGAAACTGAGGCAAACAGGGTTAAGTGACTTATCTAGGGTCATACAATTACAAAGTATCTGAGGTCAGATTTGAATTCAAAACTATGAGTCTTCATGATTCCAAACCTGGTGTTCTATCCACTGTGCCACTTAGCCACCATTGCTCTATTGTGTGTCCCATCCAAATATTGACAAGGATCAAAACTTCAGAATTTTTCTTTGGATAGAAAACATCTTCTTCCTATGTAATGCTTCAAATGCCATTACAAAGACCTCTGCTCCTCTCCTTTGCTCACAATGCAATTCTTACTGACATTTGAACCTCTGTCAGCAATACATCCTATGCCCCTCATATCCAATCATCAATGCTAAATTATGAAACAATGATTCAAAAGTCTTTGTCCTCTTTTATCTAGGTAACTAAGAGGGCACTTCCTCGGGACCTAGAGGCTAGACAAAGTACCCCAGTTACTTCCCCATTGTTCCTTACGCCCCATGAGCTTCTTTAGAGTCAACTAGACAACATTATTGAAATTAGCTGAAATTATTTTACACCAGATCTAGAGGGATAAGTGAGTGGCAGTAAGCCAAGTATTCCCCTGGCATTGTTAGGTGCCAGGGGAGTATGGGAAGAAAAATAATTAAGCTCTTACTACATAAGCTCTTACTACATCATCTGGGACAATGATAAATGGCAGCTAATGGGATCCATATTCATGGTATGACTTTGTCAAGGAGAATTGTTGAAGTTCAACTCTGTGGATGGCTGGGCCTTTCTCCCATGCTTATTTCCTTTGCCTTTTAATATCTTTGCTTTCCCCCTTTCCATTAGTTCATTCCATTTAATTCATGGTGAAACTTCTCAGATAAGTGGTCTGTCCCTGGATCCATCTCAAAGGGTGAACAAGTTGAGATGGCTAAGTTTAGAGTACCCATCTAGGTGTTCACTTGGACTACTTGTACCCAGCCTGTGGTAGAGCATGCCCCACTTGTATTGATCCTATCAGCCTCAGTTGAACACATTGTAACTTGTGTCTAACAAGTGATGTCATTTTGGTCTTCCTCACAACAAAGGATAAAAGGTCACTAATGACTTTTTTTTTGTCAAATCAAATGGCTTTCTCATTATTTTTCTTTGACTTTCTGTGAACTGAAAACTTCTAGTCAGACATTTCTTATAACTCTTTCCACCTTGATTTTAACTATTCTTTCTTCTTTCAGGTCTTTTTCTTATGGGTGCTTCTGTATTTATTGTTGGCTCTACTTCTTTCAACCCCTAAATCTGGAAAATTTTCAATGCTCATCTTCCAGTCTTTTACTCTTCTCTTTTCACAATCTCTTCCTAAAGTAGTTAGTCCAATCTCTATTAGAATGGTAGTTCCCTGAGAGCAAGGGATCATGCACTATTCCTTATATTTCCCTCAAAATAGTTGAGACACATATTTGTCAGATACTGAAATCCCCACCATTATTTCTACCTCTAGTCCCTGATGGACTAATAGGGAAGATGAGAGGCTGAAGTATTTAACTAACTTCATAGGACCATAAGATTTAGACTCTTATTGCACAGTGCCTGGTGTAAAGTAAGTTTTCTTTTTTTTAAACTCTATTTTTTAAAATTTATTTTTATTAAAGATATTATTTGACTTACATTTTTCTCCCAGTCTTGCTTCCCTCCCCCTCCCCCCACAGAAAGCACTCTGTCAGTCTTTACTTTGTTTCCATGTTGTACCTTGATCCAAATTGGGTGTGATGAGAGAGAAATCATATCCCTAAAGAGAAGAGATGTCTAAGAGGTAACAAGATCAGACAATAAGCTAGCTGTTTTTTTTTTTTTTCTAAATTAAAGGGAATAGTCCTTGCACTTTGTTCAAACTCCACAGCTCCTTATCTGGATACAGATGGCACTCTCCTTTGCAGACAGCCCAAAATTGTTCCCGATTGTTGCATTGATGGAATGAGCAAGTCCTTCAAGGTTGAACATCACTCCCATGTTGCTGTTAGGGCATACAGTGTTTTTCTGGTTCTGCTCATCTCACTCAGCATCAGTTCATGCAAATCCCTCCAGGTTTACCTGAAATCCCGTCCCTCCTGGTTTCTAATAGAACAATAGTATTCCATGACATACATATACCACAGTTTGCTAAGCCATTCCCCAACTGAAGGACATTTACTGGATTTCCAATTCTTTGCCACCACAAACAGGGCTGCTATAAATATTTTTGTACAAGTAATGTTTTTACCCTTTTTCATCATCTCTTCAGGGTATAGACCCAATAGTGGTATTGCTGGGTCAAAGGGTATGCATATTTTTGTTGCCCTTTGGGCATAGTTCCAAATAGCTCTCCAGAAGGGTTGGATGAGTTCATAGCTCCACCAACAGTGTAATAGTGTCCCAGATTTCCCACATCCCTTCCAACAATGATCATTATCCTTCCTGGTCATACTGGCCAATCTGAGAGGTGTGAGGTGGTACCTCAGAGAAGCTTTAATTTGCATTTCTCTAATAATTAATGATTTAGAATATTTTTTCATATGGCTATGGATTACTTTGATCTCCCCATCTGTAAATTGCTTTTGCATATCCTTTGACCATTTGTCAATTGGGGAATGGCTTTTTGTTTTAAAAATGTGACTCAGTTCTCTGTATATTTTAGAAATGAGTCCTTTGTCAGAATCATTAGTTGTAAAGATTGTTTCCCAATTTACTACATTTCTTTTGATCTTGGTTACATTGAATTTATCTGTGCAAAAGCTTTTTAATTTAATGTAATTGAAATCATCTAATTGGTTTTTGGTAATATTCTCCAACTCTTCCTTAGTCATAAACTGTTCCCCTTTCCATAGATCTGACAGGTAGACTAGTCCTTGATCTTCTAATTTGCTTATAGTTTTGTTTTTTATGTCTATGTCCTGTAACCATTTGGATCTTATCTTGGTAAAGGGTGTGAGGTGTTGGTCTAATTTAAGTTTCTTCCATACTAACCTCCAATTTTCCCAGCAATTTTTATCAAAGAGGGAGTTTTTATCCCAGTGGCCAGATTCCTTGGGTTTATCAAACAGCAGATTACTATAATCATCTCCTGCTTTTACACCTAGTCTATTCCACTGGTCCACCACTCTATTTCTTAGCCAATACCAGTTTTCATGACTGAAGCTTTATAATATAATTTTAGATCAGATAGGGCTAAGCCACCTTCTTTTGCAATTTTTTTCATTAAGCTCCTGGCAATTCTTGACTTTTTATTTCTCCATATGAATTTACTTACAATTTTTTTCTAACTCGTTAAAGTAATTTTTTGGAATTTTGATTGGTAGGGCATTAAACAGATAGTTTAGTTAATTTGTGTGAGAAGTGTTTTATAATTGTTTTCAAAAAGATTCTGAGTCTGTCTTGGCAAATAGACTCCCAAATATTTTATATTGTCTGAGGTTACTTTGAATGGGATTTCTCTTTCTAGCTCTTCCTGCTGTTTCTTGCTAGACATATATAGAAAAGTTGAGGATTTATGAGGGTTTATTTTATAACCTGCAACTATGCTAAAATTGCTAATTGTTTCCAGTAGTTTTTTAGATGATTTCTTGGGATTCTCTAGGTAGAGCATCATGTCATCTGCAAAGAGTGAGTTTTGTCTCTTCCTTCCCAATTCTAATTCCTTTAATTTCTTTTCCTTCTCTAAGTGCTGATGTTAACATTTCTAATACAATATCGAATAGTAGTGGTGATAATGGGCACCCTTGTTTCACCCCTGATCTTATTGGGAATGCCTCTAGCCTCTCCCCATTGAGTATAATGCTTGTTGATGGTTTCAGATAGATACTGCTAATTATTTTAAGGAACAGTCCATTTATTCCTACATTCTCTAGTGTTTTTTAATAGGAATGGATGCTGTATTTTGTCAAAAGCTTTTTCAGCATCTATTGATATGATCATATGATTTCTGATAGGTTTGTTGTTGATATAATTGAGTATACTAACAGTTTTCCTAATATTGAACCAACCCTGCATTCCTAGAATAAATCCTACTTGATCATAATGTATTATCCTAGTGATGACTTGTAATCGTTTTGCTAAGATTTTATTTAGGATTTTTGCATCTATATTCATCAGGGAGATAGGTCTATAATTTTCTTTCTCTGTTTTAACTCTTCCTGGTTTAGGTAACAGTACCATATTGGTTTCATAGAGTTAGGCAGAGTTCCATCTTTCCCTATTTTTCCAAAGAGTTTATATAGGATTGGAACCAATTGTTCCTTAAATGTTTGGTAGAATTCACTTGTGAATCCATCAGGCCCTGGAGATTTTTTTTTAGGGAGTTCAGTAATGGCTTGTTGAATTTCTTTTTCTGAGATAGGGTTGTTTAGGTATTTAATCTCTTCTTCATTTAACCTGGGCAACTTATATTTTTGTAAATATTCATCCATTTCACTTAGATTATCAAATTTATTGGCATAGAGTTGGGCAAAATAATTTTGATTTATTACTTTTATTTCCTCCTCATTGGTGGTGAGTTCACCTTTTTCATTTATGATACTAGCTATTTGGGTTTCTTCTTTCTTTTTTGAAATCAAATTGACCAAAGGTTTATCAATTTTATTGGTTTTTTCATAACACCAACTTTTGGTTTTATTTATTAATTCAATAATTTTTTTGCTTTCAATTTTATTAATTTCTCCTTTAATTTTTAGAATTTCTAATTTGGTACTTAATTGGGGATTTTTTATTTGTTCTTTCTCTATTTTTTTTAGTTGCATGCTTAGTTCATTGATTTCCTCTTTCTCCAATTTATTCATATAAGCATTTAGAGCTATAATATATCCCCTGAGAGTTGCTTTGAATGAATCCCATAGGTTTTGGTATGTTGTTTCATTATTATCATTATCTATTATAAAATGGTTAATTCTTTCTATAATTTGTTTTTTGGTCCACTCATTTTTTAAAATGAGGCTATTCAGTTTCCAATTTGTTCTGGGTCTATATCTCCTTGGCCCAGTATTGCATATGACTTTTATTGCATTGTGATCTGAGAAAGATGTATTCACTATTTCTGCCTTTCTGCAGTTGATCATTAGGTTTTTTTATGTCCTAGTACATGGTCAATTTTGTATAAGTTCCATGTACTGAATAGAAAAAGGTATATTCCTTTCTATCCCCATTCAGTTTCCTCCATAAATCTACCATATCTAATTTTTCTAACAATCTATTTACCTCTCTAATTTCTTTCTTGTTTTGTTTTATGATTCGATTCATCTAGATCTGATAGTGGGAGGTTGAGGTCTCCCACTAGTAGAGTTTTGCTATCTGTGTCTTCCTGTAATTCTTTCAGCTTCTCCTCTAAGAATTTGGATGCTGTCCCACTGGGTGCATATATATTCAATATTGAAATGACTTTATTGTCTATGGTACCTTTTAGGAGGATATAGTTTCCTTCTTTATCTCTTTTAATGCTATCTATTTTTGATGCTGCTGTGTCTGAGATAAGGATTGCTACCCCTGCTTTTTTTACTTCAGCTGAAGCAAAATATATTTTGCTGCAGCCTTTTACCTTTACTCTATATGTATCTCTCTGCTTCAAATGAGTTTCTCGTAAGCAGCACATTGTAGGATTCTGTAATTCTGTAATTCTGTTTTTTAATCCACTCTGCTATTTGCTTACGTTTTAAGGGAGAGTTCAGCCCATTCACATTTAAGGTTATGATTACTAATTCTTTATTGACCTCCGTGCTATGTTCCCTCTGTTTGTATTTTTTCCCCCTTTCAAAAATATGGAACGCTTCATGAATTCGTGTATCATCCTTGCGCAGGGGCCATGCTAATCTTCTCTGTATTGTTCCAGTTTTAGTATATGTGCTGCCCGAGCGAGCACTAAAGTAAGTTTTCAATGGATTATTCATTAGAATGACCAAATGGTTTTAGTTTTAACTATACCTTTTATAAGTGATAGTCTATTCCGAAATCATCAATTATCTATTGGACATTTCCATGTGGGTGTTTAATTGTTAACTCATATTTTAATTCTAATTTGTTATTTACCTTATTCCTCCCAATTTCCCTAGTTACCCTCTCTCTCTTTTTTCAGGTTTTTTCTTTTTGCAAGGCAAATAGGGTTAAGTGGCTTGCCCAAGGTCACACAAGTAGGTAATTATTAAGTGTCTGAGACTGGATTTGAACCCAGGTACTCCTGACTCCAGGGCCAGTGCTTTATCCACTGTGCCACCTAGCCGCCTCAGTTACCCTCTCTTGAGACTAATTTTTAACTCTTTCTTACCTATCCTTTATCCTCTTCACCATTTTTTTTAAGTCCCATCAGTTTTTTAAAAAAAACTTCTCAGATTCATTTCTTTTTTTATTCTCATTGCTGCCATCTCACTTCAGGCTTTTATGATCTTCCTATAACACCCTTCTAACTGTTCCCATTATCTCCATTCTCTTTACCCACTAAACTATTTTGCTCAAAGATTACTCTTCCTACAAAAACGTTTTCATTATGTCATGTCTCTGATCCAAAACTTTAGAGACATATAATTATGTTTAGGATGAAAACCATACTATTCAAATAGGATTTAAATAGTCATACTATTATGCCTTTTAGGTTCTCTACGACATTACATATGTTTGGACTCTAATCTCATTTGGGCCCTTCTCTTACTGTATGGCAATTGTTTACTCTTCCTTGATTTTCTTTCTAAGTTACTCCCCTTCTTGACTAAATCAGACCTTCATTTGTTTCTTCAGATCCCATACTTCTGTCTTCTTTACTCCTACTAATAATTATAGCTACCATTTAAATAGTGCTTTAAAGCATGCAAAGCATTTTACAGACATCTCATTTTGTCTTCAGAACCATCCTGTGAATTAGATATTATTATTATTTCCATTTCTCAAATTAGGAAATCTAAGTAGACTAGGGTCAAGTGACATCCTTATAGTCACATTGCTAGTAACTGTCTACGGCTAAATTTGAACTTAATTCCTTCTGACTCTATCCATTGTGCCACTTACTATCTCCTACTTTAATAAGAAAATTGAAGCTATTTATTCTGAGTTCTCTAATATCCTATCTCTCCATGACTCAAAAGATTCTCTACATCTTCAATTATCCTTTCCTCCTCTATTTTAATCACTGATGATGAGGAGCCATGGTCAACCACTTTTTCTGTACTTTTGATATCAATTCTCTTCTAGAAACAAAATATGAAAGCATATTTTTGTAGAAAGATATAGTGTATGTGTGTGTGTATTTGTATGGAGAGAGAGAGAGAGAGAGAGAGAGAGAGCGAGAGAGAGAATATAGAAATGTATAGAGAGACAATGAGATCAATTAAGAAACTAGTGCAGAAATAATGTAACTATGAAATGTTAAAGTCAGAAGAGAGAAAAGAGGCAGGGAGAATAGTAAAATCAGTTTCTTCCCTATCCCATTTGTGTATGTGTGTGTGTTTGTGATATTTTTTTTGGCTTTTATTCAGCACTTGGTGTCTAATCCATTTCAGGGTAAGGGTCAGTGCTCTCTGGGTTTCATAAAGGGAGAAAAGATTATAGAGCACATTTTGTTCTACATTCTGGACTTCCTATCTGAGAAACACTGGACTTTTGACATTCCCACTTGGGGGTCTTTATTAATTTGATCTGAAATTTGATGCCATTTTGGTATCAGCTATCAGAATTCTTTTGCAGACTCCCAAAGGATATGCTCTTCTCCTTGACATTCTTCTTTTTCTTTTCAAAGGTTTTTTCAAGGCAAATGGGGTTAAGTGGCTTGCCCAAGGCCCCACAGGTAGGTAATTATTAAGTATCTGAGACTAGATTTGAACTCAGATACTCCTGACTCCAGGGCCGTTGTTCTATCCAACTATGCCACCTAGCTGGCCCCTCAACATTCTTCTTTTGCTGTTGTTAATGTATTTTGCCTAAGTTTAGGATTCAAGGGCTGTTCCCCTTGCACCTCTACCCCTAATAATCTAGTCCTAACTAAAGTGCCTTGGTATGGAATCTGGTGTGTAACTTCATCATTTTTTAAAAAAAATTAAAGTGTATTATCAGTCCTTTGCACTGTTCTGTCTTTGCAAAGTACTTAATAATTACATCTGTGTGTGTGTGTGTGTGTGTGTGTGTGTGTGTGTGTAGATGTTATAGATAACATTAAATGATGCTCAAAGCTATCTAGTTAAATGTTCAACTTTGGCATGCCAAAGTGTCTCCTTATTTTCCTCTATGCCAAAAGGGTAAGTTAGGTTCAGTAATCTCTAAATTTCTCCTTTAACTGATAAAAACTATGACAAACCATCTTGATCTTGGGGGGGGGGTATTATTCAGTAGTGCTTTAAAAATTATGATTATTGTCATCCATAGCCATCTTCCTCATCCTCATTCAGGCAGGACCCTGGATGGGGCAGAATTAACCCAGTATCTCTCCCATTAGTGGGTCTCCAATTTGTCTATGGGGGTCCCAAGGAACTACGGTAAAAGGGAGAATGGGAAAGAAAAAAATCATTTGTACGGCATCTCTTATGTGCCAGTGTTTTCTAGCTCTCTCATTTGGTCCTCACAACAACCCTGCAAGGTAGCTGTAATTATTAAACTCATTTTAGCTGAGTAAATGGAGGTGGGGGGGGCAAATGACTTTCCCAGTAAGTATGTAGGGCCAGGATTTGACTCGATGTTTAAGAAAAAATTGCTTTTTAATTTTGATCCCAATTAGTCTTGAGCAGAAACACATTTTTTAACTTCATCACACCCCGGAAGAGGATGTCTTTTGTGTGTTCATATACGGTCGGCGTTTGCATCTTATCTCCCTAGATTATGGAATTAGAAATGAAAATGTGGGTTTCCAGGGGCTTGGGCAGGGAGGACTTTTTTTTTAATCCTCCTGCTCCAGCGGGTCGGCCCGGAGGAAGCGCCTAATAAACGCCAGAGCTTTGAGCTGGCTTTGTGGCCGATCCCTGACTCGGGTCACGCGGAGGCTGGCAGTGCCCTCCGCGTCCCGCCTTGCCCTGTGGCCCGGGGGGGGGGGGTGTTTACCTATAGGGCGCGGCCTAGGAGGATACCACGAGGCGGGAGGGACGGGAACGAGGCAGTAAGGGGCCGTCCATCGTGTTTGAGAATAAGAGATGGTGCGGCTTTGAGCAGCTCCCGCTGCCACTTCCGCTCTGGAAGCCCCGACTCTGTCCTGCCAGTCTGGCAACGGCGGGAGGCCCGGCGCTGCGAAAGCGCACGCGCACAAGGCGCGTCCGCGGGCGACACAGACGGAGCCTCTAAAGAGCGCCGGAAGCGACGTCATCAGCCCAAACCGGAAGAAGCTGCTTCGGTCCTTCCTTTTCCTCGCGAGACCGGATCCAGATTACAGTCTGAGGGGCTGGGCAACCACGTGGGTCTCCCAGGCCCGGCCCCGCCCCGCCCTTCCTCGGGCTCCGGCCTCGGCACCCGGGGAGGCACGGGCCTACCTGGGGCACCAAAGCACAGGTTCTCCTTGAGCGCCCGCAGGCCTTGGCGCCCTTTGGCAGGCGGCCACGCTTGGGGACCGGGCTCAGGTGGAGCGGCGGCGGCAGGGCCAGGGCCCGATTCGTCCCACCCGCTCACTTGTGGCTCCTGTGAATGGAACTTCCGGGAGGAGCCTTGCTGGCCCCCGGGACTGGCACAGACTGCCCTCGCCCTCCCGTGTGTGGAGCTTGGCGGGACCAGGCCTCCACCCTCCTTCCCTTTCTTTTCTCACTTCTCTACCAGTTTTCCCCACAGAGCCATAGTTGCTAAATCCCACACAAATTGGAGACCCAGTGATGGAGGGATAGTAGGGTAGTTCTGTCCCCTCCAGGGTCCTGCCCGAATGAGGGTGAGGATGCTGGCTATGGGTGACAATTTGTGTGGGACGAATGCCGCTTAAATGAATTTCAGAGATCTCTCAAGGTATGAAGAGAAAACCATTCATTTCTCAAACGCATCTCAACGACAGAGATTGAGGCAAGAGCAAAAGGCCCCAGAATCACATTTATCCTAACTCGACCCCCCACCCCACTGACCCATCCTCATCAATGAGCAATGTGGTCTTCACAATCTAGACTAGCAATTTAAGGGAAAGAGTTTATCCCTTCAGCCCCAGGAATTGAATGGACATCCCGACTTTAACAGATAAAGTGGGGTCAGTTGACTCTTTGTCAGGGGAAGAGGGGCACATAGTTAACTTTTCCAATTTTTAATATTCTACTGAAGAAATCTCAGACTTTATCCCCCTCACTTTTAATGCTTTCCCCTATTGGCATATAAAGTAGAGGGTATATAGATTTGTTTATTTGCAAGGGTATCCCTGGTGCTCAATATTTCAAATATGATGAACCCTTAAATGATTTCTTTCTCTTGCCTAAATCCTACAAAGTAAATAGAGACATTGTGAAGGACCCTCAAATTCCATCAATGTGCTTCTACTAGACTCTTCAGTATCAGATTCACCTAGAAGTCTCCTTTTTTCCTCAAGGGTTAGTCTATAATGGAGAGAGATTTTCCTTTCCCCAGAGATTTCATGGCTATTTCATAAAATATTAGTCTGGAAACAATTTTAAATCATCTAGTTAGTTACCCTCTACCACCCTTTATAGATGATGAGACAGAGGTGCACCTGCTTGCTTATGGAAGAGGTGGAAAGAGGAGAGGATAGGTAGTTTTGTAGGGTAGAATTGTATGATTTTCTAGTTATTCAGGTTGTTGAATGTTGTAGAGCTAGGGTCATCTTGCTCTGGGATTTAGCAACTATGGCTCTGGATGTGTGGTCCCCTTTGGTCGGACTTGCAGTCACCTCTACCCTTTTGTTTCCTGCTGACAATAATTTAACAATGACAACTTGTACTTTGCTCATGTTCAGCCTAATCTCACTTCCTCATTCCTGTGATTTCTAGGTTAAACAGTTTAGACAATATGTGAAGTCAGCAAATAGAACAGTCCCTGCGCTGCCAAAAGAATTTCTCCTCAACTGATTTAGAGAAGTTGTAGCTCAAAATCCTTCTAGAGTCTTGGAAAAGCAGGGCACAATTCCAGGATTGGATTTTCTTTACTGTGACTATGGCTTCCTCATAGCCTGGAGATGGGTGCTCAGATGACATTAAATGTCATAATTTGTAGCCAATATATCTTCTTTGAACCAAGTCAGTTTAGCAAACATTTATTAAATACTCATTATGTTCAATTCACAGGACTGAAAGCTGTGGACACATAGATGAAAAAAATTGACAGTCCTTGCTCTTAAACTTATTTGGAAATGTGGAATATGACATGTAAAAATGTAACATTTGTAGAGATAAACAGAAAACAAGAGTGATATGGGTATGTTAGCCAAGTGGCCTTTCACATAAATAATTCAAGGAGATGTCTAAATGCAGTTTGCCATTCATTCTGGATTCCAACAAGAAGGAAACAAGTATGAAGTCTATTCTTTCTATCAACTATCAAAGTTTGAAGAGATCTCAGGAGTGTTGTAGTTCGTGAAAAGGAGTCCCACCTCCCTTATCCCTAACAAGTGGTCACAGCTATCTTCTACCTGAAGCCCTCCAAAAAATTTTGGGAATTTGCTGCTTCCCAAAGCAGCTCGTATTATTTATGTTCTTTCTTGGATTGAGCTAAATTCTTTCTTTCAGCAACCTCCTAGTTTTACATTATGAGTGCTCAGAACAAACTAAATCCCTTTCCCATATGACACCATTTCAGGTACAAGTAATACTTTCTCCATTTTATAGATGAAGAAATAGAGGTTCTAAGGAATGAAGTGGCTTGTTCAATATCATAATAAGAGGCAGAGGAGAGATGCTAAATCATATTTTCTGACTCAAAATTTAGTATTTGTTACATCATTGTGAGTCATGTAAAAGTTTGCCTTTAATCCTATATTTCTTGATTTAAAAAAAATTGGTTTATCAGCCTCTAATTGGAGCTTGTAAGTCTAAAAGTTAAACTCTGGCTTTTTATCTCCAGAGATTCTGTCTCTTTGAAGTTCGACTTCTTTCCCTATTTGCTTAAGCAAGTTTGGCCTTCACAGTTATGTAAAACAATAAGAGATAAAGAAAGCAGGAAATTGGTCTGTTTATCTCAGAATAGGAGACAAAGTCCTGCTACTAATTGGATCCTTGTTAATTATGATTTAGAACAGTTCTTATGGATGAGTTAGAGAATCATAAAACAAATAAATGATATTTTTTATTACAATATGTAATCTTACTGCCAAAACTTTTATGACTCTTTGTGTGACTTCTATAAAGATTTTTCCATATATGTTTTCCATCTTTAAGTTAGAGGCAAAATCTAAGAGAATAAAAGCTTCATGTATAAATTATAATTTTCTTTTGCTTTATTTTCCATATAAGAATTAAAGTTTACAGTACCTTCCCACTTATG
Source organism: Macrotis lagotis (assembly GCF_037893015.1). Classification (NCBI taxonomy): domain Eukaryota; kingdom Metazoa; phylum Chordata; class Mammalia; order Peramelemorphia; family Peramelidae; genus Macrotis; species Macrotis lagotis. The sequence continues at coordinate 40,257,093 of NC_133665.1, forward strand.
TATGCAAGTCAAATATCTAATATTTAAGTTTAGGGAGGAAAACATTCTGTAATTTGAGCAACCCAGTCAAAGATTACTCAAGGGTATCTCAGAATACTTTGGAATGAGTGTGGAAGGAGAAAAGGAAGAGAAAGGATATCCTCTATTTTTTCTCTTATGTTCTGCTGCCATGAGAAAACTCAATATGTGAACTTTTGATTTTCTCTTTCTACATTATTTTTTAGAAATCTTATCCATTGCCATATGACTTTATTAAAAAAAATCATCTCTACTCTGACACTTAAATCTAATTTCAGTACTGAATGCTCACTGGATTCCTGCCTTGAATTTCCAACTGTCTATAGGTCCATTCCACTTGGAAACCTTGTCATCTCCAACTTATATATCCAGAACTGAAGTTTACTTTGTATGAACTTTACTATTTACAATTTACCCGGATGTTTAGAAAACTACACATTACTACTGATAACTGAACTCACTTAGACTGAACACATTTACTATGTGTTTTGGACACAGCAAGCAGTTAATAAAATGCTTTTTTTCATTCATTCCCCACTACCATTTTTCTGTGCCATTACCATTTCCTCAGCATTCAGGCTTGAAATCTTTGAATCATCTTTGATGAAAAACTCTTCTAAATTCTTTAAATTATTCAATAATCTTAATTCCTCTTAAAAAAAATAAACAATCCTCACTCTCCAGGAGCTTGGGGTAGAAATGGATAGATTGGTAGATAATTAAGACCTTAATGATCTCTCCAATTCTCTGAATTCTAGAGGCAATTTTCAAGTTAGTCATTTACACACATGGGCTGTGTGACCCCAGGTAAGACACTTCACAGCTCAATACTCCTGTCCAGTAGTCAAACTCAAGTAGATAATGATTGTACATTGTGACCTGTAGGTCCCATGTCAACTGAGAAAAATCACATTATTAACATGTTCTACTGTATTTTTATTTATTCTGTTAAATATTTTCCAATTATATTTTAATCTTGTTCTAGCAGCACTTTGAAAACCACATATTAACATTATGATCTATTGTATTTTATTTATTCTGTTAGATATTTCACAATTAGATTTTTGATTTGGTTCCAGTGGCACTTGAGAGTATTTGACACTTTTGCTCTAGACAACTTCCTAAGATTAATTTGCAGAGAAAGAGCTGACAGTGACTAATAGAAAGAGGTTCCTCACCTGGAGTCTCAATACAAATAAAATCATGGGTCCAGCCCCTACCCCAACTTTACATAGTCTTTACTCAATATATATTCTCTTCATACTCTTCACTTCTTTATGTGTTAGCCTTTTTTCCTTCCACATAGCTTGAGGAGAGGTGCTGAAGCAGGGCACAGGGAAATGGTCATATTGGACTTGAAAGTCATGCCCTTTGGGACAGGAAAGACTGATGGATAGACTGCCACCCAAGTGCAATGAGTGCTGTTTTAGTTACTCCTTGTGGGGCTACCCCTGTGGCATATGTATTGGAGAATACCTGGAGCCACTCCCCAAGCACTATCCTTGTCTACCTAACATGGAAATGTATTTAAGAGCAAATTCTTCTGGAGTGGAGCTCTTTTTCCTCTCTTTTCTTCTTTGCGGGATGGCCACTGTCTTTCTTTAAGCTAGAACCATCTGCTCCCCACCTGGAGCTGGAGCAATATGGCCTCAACTCCATGTGGCCAGCTTTATGTTGGGCTAAACTTTTCTTCTCTCCTCTCCTGAGTTCCCTACAATTTCCTTCTGTCTTTTTTTCCTCTTAAGTTCTTTCCTATTTGCTTCCTGGCTTGTAACTAAATTCTTTTCTAGTTCTATGTTGCTCTGTGAACATTTCAGGCTTGTAAAATAAAATAAAATCCTGAGCAATTACACCTCCAGGACTAGTCATGAATTTTTAATTTTCAAAGAACTCTCATCTTTATGGCAATACCACCAATTTTCCCTTCATCAGAACCATCTTCCACAGTTTCTGGCAAATACTAAGTGCTTGATAAATGATTATTTACTTCAAATTACATATGGTTTCTCAGTGTAACTGTATGTCTACTGATCCTTTGTTCAAACCTTTAAGCCTATTGGTAGTTAATAATGGGTGCTTAATTTTGTTATGAATGACCCAGTATTCTTCTGAAGTTATTTTAATTTATGAAAATCACTTTCTCCCATTACTTGCTTTCTTCTTTTTTGGCTTTATCTTTGGGAGATATTCTTTTGGTCTCAGAAAGAAACAAAGGCTCTTCTTGAAGTTTCTTCTTTCTATCCATGCAGCAAGGAAAAGGGAGAATTCTTTTTAAATAGTTGGTTTAGCTGTTGCTGTTCCCTTTTGGCTGAATGTATGGAATTTTAGCAGCATTAGAAGCAGAGTTTGGCTACCTTTGGAAAAATAGTGATCTGTATAATGACAACCAATTTCCCAAGCTTTAGGGACATCAATGCTGATGCTACCTCTTGTTTGAAGCTGGTTCTTCTTGTCTTATCCAACATGTGGTAGCTACAGATGGGAGAGAGAGAAAAAGAAGGACATTTTAAAATTCATAAAAATATGACATTACAGAGATATTATCTAAAATAAGGTAGCTGGTTTGTTTCTTGAGTTTTTAATATGTATATATATATATGCATATATATTTTTAAATACATATATATATGCATATATATTTTTAAATACATATATATATATGCATATATATAAATAATTAAATGTTTATATAGGTGCTGTTTTTGCTGTTGCTACTGGTTTGTTTCTTGAGTATACATACACACACACACATATACATATACATATACATATATATATATATGTATATTTATATGAAATCAATGTGCTATTGTTGCCACTGGTTTAGGTAGGTGCTATTGGTGCTGCTGGTTTGTTTCTTGAGTTCAATAACTGCCCCTCCATGATTATTCTAATTTCACAGATGGGAAAACTAAGGCACATATTAGTTAAGTTCACACAGCTGGTAATTATCTGAGAACAAATTCAAACCTGGGTTTTCCTATCTACTGGATCAGCTAGCCACCAACAAATCCTGTCTAATTTAGGAATCACATAAGTATACTTACACTGACAGTTCCCAGGAGATCTAGTATTGCTGGCACTGCTCTCAAAAGAAGAGTGGAAGCTATGAATGGTTTCCTGTAATATTTGCCTCTCACGTCCCTGCAAAGGAAATTAAAAAAAAACACTCAGAATATTAAACTCATACTGGAAAGTCCAAAGGTGTCTTGGGAGAATAGGTTAATAAAGATCAAGAGTATCTGATTTAATAAAAACATAATGAAACAGAGTCTTGTTAGAGAGCTTATGCTTCTGTGCCCAGGATTCTTATCCATACCCATGGATGGATATCACATAAGTAAGCAGTTCTTTTTACTACCACCCAAATACCCTCCTGCTCACTTCCTCCACCCTACCCCATTCCTTTATATTTTCTTTGTTGAGCTTTTTTTTTTACATTCAAATCTCTCCCCTAAAATAATCACCAACCAGTTCACCTTTCTTTCACTTTAAAATGTGAAAGCAATGAGGTAGGAATTTCCCTAAGCACTGTTCCAAGTAATTTTCCAAAGTTCTGTTATGGCCTAATCATCCCTAGAAGGGTTAATGATTAAAAAAAAAATTTTTTTTATGGATTTCTTTTTATATCTTCTCTATTTTTTGCAGTTTCTTTCCCATTCCTCTCTTATTAGTAGGCGTCCCTTATAATGAATAATTTTTTTTAAAGAAAATGAAGAGAAAATATTCAACAAAGCCAATAAACCTATCAAAAATGACATAAATAACATACTCCATTTTTTAGATCCTACCCTTTTGAAAGGGGATGGGGTAGATAGCTGGGAGGCTGGGTTATTTTTTATGGTAGTTTTTATAATTATATATATGTATATAAATATATATTATAATAAAGGGCCACCAGTGGATTCGGCCCTTTGTAAGGGTAGGGGATAGGGAGGATGGGGAAGGAAGATGTCTTTGGATTGTTCTTTATAATTTCAAAACACCCAGTTTCAGTTGTTTTGTTGTTGTTTCCATATAAATTGTCATAGTCATTGTCATTGTGCATATTGTTTTCCTGGCTCTGTTTATATTTTGTTTTATCAGTTCATTCTAAGTCCAAACTTCTTTGTATTTATTATGTTCATTGCTTCTTACAGCACAGTAATATTCTCTGACATTCATGAACTCCAATTTATTTAGCAGATATGTAATCTTACAGGCATCTCCTTTCTCACTTCAAAAAGTGCAGCTACAAATATTTTGGTCTTCATGGAAACTTTCTTTTTGCCAATGACCTCAGAGTATATACTGAGTAGTGAAATTAATAGGTATGAACATTTTAGATACTTTATTTGCATAATTCCAAACTGTTTTCCAAAAATGGTTGTGCCAATTCACAACTCCACAAACAGCACTTTAATGTGTCTCTCTTTTCCCTGACAGAGATTATTCTCATCCTGTTTTCATCTTTGCCAATTTTTGAAAGTTTTTTAAATTTGCTTACCTCTTATTATTTATGTTTTGGATAATTTTCTCATATGATTGTTAACAGTCTGTGATTCTTTTTTTTGGAAAATTGTTTGTGCATATTCCTCGGTTATTTTGGAGAAGATAATAATATCTGCTTCCGAGCACCCAATACTGATTATAAGGAATGCCTGAATGATGTGGAAAACTTGAGAAGACAAGACAAAGTCATGACTGCCAACTTCCCACAGACAGAAATATTTAATTAAAAAATTATTGTCTTCTATTTGCAGAACCTTTTTCTAGATTTGAGATGGACTGATATGGGAGAAAGAACAGAGAGAAAACCAAAGAAGAGAGGGCCTGACAGTAGCTTGGAAACTCCTGAATTAGAGGAGCAGAAAGAAGTTATACAAAATGATAAGGATAAAGAAGGACCAGTTAGAAAAGTTGGAAGAGAACTAGAAGAATTTTCTATCTCTAAAGACAAGAGAGAAGTAGGATACAGTAGGAAATGGAGGCCAATAGTGTCAAAACACTGCAGCATGGTCAAGAATGACAACTTTTTAAAAATTAGATAAATGATAACATCAGTGTAATTTCAAGAGTGTGGAAGGTGGGTTGTAAGCTCAATTAAAAGAGGCTGAGAAGATTATAGGTAGTGAAGAAGTGGAGTCATTGGGTGAAATCAACTTTTTCAAGACGTTTACCAGTGAAGGATAGGAGGAAAAAGGACAGAAGGATCAAGGGAAGACCTTTTTCAAACTAGGAAGAACTGAAGAAGTTTGGAGGCAGTTGGGAAGGTGTCTGTGGAGAGCTTGAAGCTCACATTGGCTTGTCTCAATTTTACTGTAGTAAGTAAGAGATTATTTGGTTGCATTAAATATTTCCATTTTTGGAGAGAAAAAATTGTGAACAATACCTTGCCAGCATTCAGTTCAGAAATAGCTGCCAAAATCTGCTGCCGGGAACCATCTGTCTTAATACCCAACTCTTTTAAATCACCATCAGTAAGTGTAAGGAACGCTTCCATGTCCACCTACAGAAAGATGAAGTGAGAGATAAGTTATTGAGTCTATTATGAAAGAAACACTCTGGGATTTTTTCATTCAGTTATACACCAGTAAGATTATCAGCAAAGAAGACTTATGATTGCCAGTACCTCATTTCTTTGGACCTTAAAAAACTGAGTAGCAAGAAGGAATAAAGGTTGAAACTATTTCAAACCTGCATTTTTCCCTTGACCTTGTTGCCAAAATATTCTCTTATGCCTCCCCAACTAAATTTTTTCATTGTTGAAATGGCATGGTGACTTTGAATTTAATGAGCTAATAATAACTGTGTATTACATTTTTGAAGACTAATTCAATTTCACAATTTACCTGGTATTGTATAATCAGCAAAAGCCATGAAATTATCAAATGAGATAATATGTATAAAGTGCTTTGGAAATCTTAAAGTACTAGGGGCGGCTAGATAGCACAGTGGATAGAGTCAGGAATACCTGAGTTCAAATCCAGCCTCAGACACTTAATAATTACCTAACTTTGTAGCCTTGGGCAAGCCACTTAACCCCATTTGCCTTGCAAAAAAAAAAAAAAGAAATCTTAAAGTGCTATAGGATGTTAGTCATTATTAAATACATTTTTCCTCATCTCCTTTGGCTCCTGAGATCAGTTCAAATGAATTATTTTTTAAAATTCAAAATTTCTGATTTAGATTTTTAGTGTTCTTATTAAAGTCCTGGAAAATATTTTAAAATTTTTACTGTTTTAAAAGTTTGATATGACATTGTATAAATATTAACAATCCTAAACTATGGTCTCTGAGAGATAAAGTCCCATGAGGGTAGGTAAGATGCCTTTTTTCCTATTTTTTTTTTGTTCCTTACAAGGTCACTAATCAAAATTGTTAACATCCTTGACCTTTCTGTTACATTTAACTCTATTCACTAACCCTTACCAACTCCTGACTCTTGTCTGCTATAATAGCCTCCAATTGACCTTTCTGCCTTGAATGTTTCCCTTCCTCAATTTATCTTTCACATAGCTCTAAAATGAATTTCTTATATGTAAATCTGACCATGTCACTGAATCAAATATAAATTCTTCTGTTGGGCATTTAAAGCCCTTCACAACTTGGTGGCCTATTTGCTATTCATGACACAACATCCCATTCATGTTTCTATGATTCTGCACAGATTTCCCAGCAGTTGGAGTGTGCTCCATCTTCATCATCTCCTCTTAGAATCTCTATTTTCTTTCAAATTCAGCTTACACACCATTCCTATATGATGCCTTTTCCTTATTCCCTTACTTGTTTATGCTTCTCCTTCAATTATTCATATTTATTTTGTGGATATAACATGTATATATCTATGTTTATATGCTGGTTCCCAGACAGAACATAAGCTTCTTGAGGACAGGTACTATTTCAGTTTTTTCTTTGTATTCTCAGTGCCTCAGACAAGTTCTGGTATATTGTAGTTACTTCATAAATATATGTTAATTAGTGATTGAGCATCTCTTTTATTCTTGGTACTCTACTCCCATTTAGTTTCTCTAGGTCTTTCTTAGTTCTCTTGCCACTTTTTCCATCATCTTTACTTGTTCATTTCTTCTCCCAACTAAGTATGGTTGCCCTCTTCCCTTTTCTATACTTTCTCCCTTGACATTCTCATGGTTTAAAAAAATCATTTTTTCCTCTACATATGATTCTCAGATCTCTATCTTAAGTTCCAACCTCTCCTCTGTGTATCAAATATCAGTTCCATATAATAAGACTTAGTATCTAAAAAGCTCTTTTAATAAGTTAATCTCATTTAATCCTGACAACCACCCCGGTGGTATTATTATCCCCATTTCACAGATGAGGAAACTTAGGTTGAAAGGTTAGGTAATTTTTCTAAGACTACACAGCTAAAGATTCAAATTTAGGACTTCTTGACTCCAAGTCCAGCTCATTACCTCCTACCTGACCCCATTTTTCAGCTCATCATTTTCAGTCCTCTATTTTTTTTTTTTTTGGTTTATGCAACTTTATTGAAGAAAAATAAATCAATTACTAGCAGAGCTATTAGTTGATCACTCATCCATTGCCAACTTGCATCATTTATTCAGTGCTATATTAAACAGTGGATTGGAAGATAAATTAACTAATAGCTCCAAGCCTCCTAACAAAAATTTAAATGAAAATTACAAGACCCTCTTTTGGAATACAAGGGGTGTTTGACTTCCAATTTCCATTCTCTGTAGAACAAGAACAGGTCATTCCTTTATTGACATGCATAAAATACATCACATTTTCTGTTCTGCTGATGCTATAAATTCAGTACCAATTCTCCAACCATATCAGTTATGAGCATAAAGTATATCATGAAACCTCAAATCTCTAACAATGGAAGGCTTAAATAAGATGGATGCTGCTACAGTAATGCTGCTTCCTTTGATATGACAATTGAGCATCCATCTCCCTCCCCCTCAGATGGTATCTTCAAGCATCTGTTAGAGAAGTGAGGAATAGTTTTAGTCTCATAACCAAGTTAGAGTGATTGGCCACATAATACACATGCTCCATTTTTTAAAAAAATTCTGAATCTTGGGCAATTGTTCTCTTGTAACTACTTTACAGTTTCTAAAAGCAGTTATTGTCCAAAGCTGGAAGAACTTAAGTCTTCTCAGACGAGCATGTGCATGAATGGAGGGAGGTAAACAAAAAATAAAATTAAAAAAGATGAGGTCTGATAGGGGAGCAGCCAGATAAGAAAATCAAAAAAGGAACAGTAATTTAAAGTTTATTCCAGCTATAATGCAGGTTATTCTGACTTTAAGGTAGCATCACATGGCATACTTCTGAGTCCATTCTCGAGATATTCTGTTGTACTTGTCTCTGTCTGTTTTATAGATCCATGCAATCTCTGGCACTAAGTGGTCATCTGGGTTTGTATCACATAGCAGTGAACAAATGGATAAAAGAACTTTAGAAATAGTTAAAGCAGGAGACCACTTTGATCTTAGAATATCGAGACAAATGCTGCCATTACTGTTAATGTTTGGATGATAAATTCTTGTTGTAAATGCAACCTTAGGTAGTTTGAAGGGGTAGTCTGTAGGGAAATGAATTGTCAAAAAGAATATATCGCCTTGATATGGGCTGTCATTAGGTCCCATAATTGTGGCTTGCCAATGAAACATATCATCCCCATCAGTCCTCTATTTTTAATTTCCACATTTTCAACTATGTGCTAGACATTTTCACATGGATATCCTAAGATACCTCAAATCCAATATGTCCCAAGTCAGACTTATTATCTTCCAGCTTTCATATCTTCCCACTTCCTTATCTTTGTTGGTAGCACCACTAATTCTACAAGTGGCTGAAAATTTTGGAGTTACTTTTGACTATTCCTAGTTTTTTTAAAATTAATTAGCAATTCTTGTTAATTCTGCCTTTGCAACACTGCCTTCCTTTTTTTATTTCCAATGTAACAACTCTAATAATACTAATAATAATACTGTTTACCCAGACTGGTATAAGAATTCCTAATTATTTCCCAACACGATTGTCTCTTCCCTTTCTAATTCAGTCTTACAAAGCAGTGGCCAAGTAATCTTCCTATCTTACAGATCTGATCATATTTCTCTAGTCAAAAATCTTCATGGGCTCCTTTTCACCTATAGGATAATATTTATTTGCTTGACATTGAAAGCCTTCTGAAATGTGATTCCAATTTGCCTCCCTAGTACATACTACTCCCTTCACCCACTCTCCGTATTCCAGGATACATGAGCCATTTAACAATATTAATTTGCCTAAGTTTGTGCATTTGCCCAGGACATCTCCTCATCCCTGGACTGAATTCCCTTCACATGACTACCTATTAAAATCTCTTCCTTTAGCTCCAAAATCAATCTGCCATTCCTCTCAAAGTCTTTTCAGGTTTTTCCCAATGTTGTCATTACTGAGAGGAAATTTCTTGTGCTTTTTTTTTAAATTCTATGTGTGAGTCTTAGAGATGGTAATCCCAGGTATCCAAGGATTGTATTTTCAGAGGGTCCTTCCTGTTTTCTGGTACTGTGTGCATAACCCTGGCCAATGTGAAAGCTCTCTCCTTTCATCTTTAGCAAAGAGCAGTAATGAGAAATATTTCAAGCTGGTGTTCTTAAGGATTTGATAATATCTCTTTGGTCTTGATTTCCATTATGTTAGTGGAAATAGGAAAATACTGTGTCTTTAATGGATGCTGTGAATTGTTTATTGGTCTGAAACATTGAAAAAAAATTCATTAGACAATGTTTACATACCTCACCTGAAGAACCTTTGAAAGTGTAAATAAAAATAAAAATTATATTAAGTTGCTTTAAAACAATATGTATAGCTATAAAGTTGGAGTTGGAATGATTTATATTTGAATATGTACAAAGTCTCTTAAATATTACAATTTTGTGGATTTTTGTGATTCTGTATTTTGCTTTCCTGTTAGGCCACATAAGAAATTGTGTTCTTGCTACTGGTAAAGAGGCCCTCACTGAAATCCAAATTTGAAGGATTTCTTTTTTTTCCCCGTTGTTTGATTTGGGGGGAAGGGTGGTATGGATGATTGGATCTGTGGGAAGAGCTTATTCATCACTGTCATCTATCCTATGAGTTTTCTAAAGGCGCTTATTTTATAGAAGTTTATTAAACATCTCTTTGATATAAAAAAAATCTCTTCCTTTAAAAGTTAGTTGAGATGTCATTTCCTAATCTACCTAGTTAGGAATGAGCCTTCCTTCTCTTACTTGCATTTTTTACATTCTAACTTGTATTACAATTATATATATGACTTATACTTCTGTCCAACTTTAATCTCCTAGAGGGCAGGAAGCTGTCGTATTTTCAACTCTTCCATTTCTAATATCTAGCATAGTAGGCATTTCATTAATGTTTGTTGAACTAGATTGATTTGACTTATGCCTCAGACTTCACACATATCAAGTGCTCAATAAATATTTGTTGAAAACAATACAATATCATACAATCCAACATTTATTAAGTTCCTAGAATGGGCTAATACTTGGCCCTCAGTATAGAGACAAAAGGGGGAAATCTGTGATCACAAATATCTACTGAACTGGAGTTTCAATCCAATGAGATGATTAAGAAAATTTGTCACATCAATTATGGTGGTGGCTAGAATCATGAAAATGATACTCCCATTGCAGCAACCACTTTAGACTTATGAAAGTTAATTAAAATTCTTTTAATTCAGTTATAAATGTGACAACCTTAATTGTTTTCATGTCTCATGATATTATATATAAATTCTGTTACTTGATAGTACTTACCATAATTTCCCCAAAGAAGACAAGAGAGATGAAGACTGTAGAAAGACAGAAGATGAACTTAAACAACAGAAACAATAAAAGAAAGAAGGGCTATGTAGATCAGAGATGTGTATTTTTCTCTAGTTATCAAAATACAACATGACTTTTACACTTTGGAAAATATGTTTTTTTGTTTTGTCTTATTTTGTTTTTTAGCATGAATATTCTTTCCAGAGACAAAGATCATGCCTCCCCTACAATGTCCTATCATCTCCTGTGACTTTCAGTCATATTCTCCCTAGTTTCCTCCATAGAGCAGCTACCAATGGTTACTATAAATAAGTGGATATGAGCACATTATAATCTTTTCATTTCATCAATTAAATGAGAGGTCACATCCATTCCTACTGAAATGACAGGAAAAAAAAATCAGTGGTTACTTAATGCCAGTAAGAATGGTACAAGCCATTTCCCTGAAAGATGACTAAAAATTGGATTAGAAAGCTCCCTCTTAGGGGCAGCTAGGTGGTGTAGTGGATAAAGCACCAGCCCTGGAGTCAGGAGTACCTGGGTTCAAATCTTGTCTCAGACACTTAATAATTACCTAGCTGTGTAGCCTTGGGCAAGCCACTTAACCCCATTTGCCTTGCAAAAAACCAAAAAACCTAAAAAAAACAAAGCTCCCTCTTTCCATCCCTCACCACAGGCTTGATGAAAGAATTAGAGAAGCAAAAACTAGAACTAAAGTGAAAAGCTTTTTCTATTTAAAGTGATTCCTAATATTTGAGTGATTCCTAACATTCCTAATATTATCCTTATATGCTGACATTTATTTGACTTGAATATGTTCTAAGTTGTTTCTCTATGAAAAACATGTATAAATTAACTGAAATCCTCTGCACAACTCTTTATTGATAATGAACTGATTTAGAATAGATGGATACCCTTTTTAAGTTCAGGAGGTTCTATGGCTATCTTGACCACAGAGGATAAGATAATAAAGCACTAGAAGAAAAATACATTGACCAAGCATATGTCCTGTTTATGATGACAATTTCTTTCTTCTTACCTATACAGTGTTTACTATGCTAACATTTGGATTTGTTATGCTATCATACTTTCATATATACACATATGCATATACACATATCTATATATATACTATACATATAAATATAAATGTGTATGTTTGGATTTGTTCTCTAAACTTGTTTAGGTATAGCAAGTAGAGATGGTGAAAGTAGATAAGAGTACCTGACTTGGAGTCAGGAAGATTGATCTTCCTGAGTTCAAATCTGACCTCAAATACTTATTAGATGTGTGAGCCTGGATAAGTCACCTAATCCTATTTGCTTCAGTTTTCTTATCTGTAAAATAAGATGGAGAAGGAAATGACAAACCTCTCCAATATCCATGCCAAGAAAGCCTCAAATGGGGTCACAAAGATTTGGACACGATTGAAGATGACCAAATAACAAATAATCATATAAAAATAATACTACTATATTGTCTCATTAGATTAGTTTAATCTAACATTCAGAAAGTTCTAAGAAATATTCCTTATTACTACAGTCTACACTAGATTATGGTTATAGAATCTACATTCTAAGTTGTACATTTTATAATCCATTTTCATTCAAGTATACAAGCTTATAAAAAGAAATTTTAAATCCTGCTATAAAACTAATATAGTTTAAGCTTTATCTTCCATATTTTCTATATCAATAATTAAATAATAATTGATAAAATTAAGATCATGAAGCATCTTGTAACTCATCAAAAGAATACAGATTTAAGGTGAGGAGTTTGGTCATATAGTCTAATCCCCTTATTTAACAGTTGAGGAAACTGTAGGAAATTATTGATTTGACCCCTTAGCTCCACATGTATAAATGGCAAAACTGTGATTTGAACCCAGATCCTCTGGTTCATAATTCAGCATTCTTCCCATTGTGCCATATTTCCTTTACAAAAAATCTGAAATTATGTTTGTTATAATTTCAGTGTAACATAGATTTTTTTTTATCATATCCTAATAAGTTCAACTCTGCTTATTGGTTGCCTCTTGCTCCAGACCTACAATACTCTCTTGTTCCTCTATCTTAGTTGACCTACTTGGACTTGACTTTTGTCTGCCTCGACCTCCTCTATCTGCTAGTTCCTCCTATTTGCCTGTATTCCCAGTTCTGACTCTGGCGTGGCATAAAGGAGGCATTATTTTCTAGAAGGCAAAGGAGAGAATGATGACCAAGAGAAAAATTATTATAAAATTCTGAAAATGATGTAAAAAGTTATTCAAGTATTTTATTATGCAACCTGCCCCAGGACCTGTCATTATTTAAAAACTCCTTCCTCACCAATAGTTTTCAATTTAGTTTTTCTGGACATACTTTAATAAGAATGTGTGTCTAATTTCATGAGAGTCAGAGAAAAATAAGATCCACTTTATACAAGCAAGCTAACATTTCCAGACTCTGGACATTTTCACTGGCTGTTCCCCATGTCTGGAACCCTCTCATTCCTAGTCTTTACCTGGTTTTCCTGGCTTCCTTCCAGTCTCAACTAAAGTCCACCTTGCTACAAGAAGCCTTCCTAGTCCTCTTTAATCACAGTGCTTTCTCTGTGAGATTATCTCCAATTTTTCCAATCTACATTTTGCTTGCTCATAGTCTACAGGTTGTTTACCTTATTAGATTGGGAATATCTTGAGAGGAGGGGTTGTTTTGCTTTTCTTGGTCTCCTCAACACTTAGCAAAGTGCCTAATAAACAATAAACATATAATAAATGCTTGTTGGCTCAACTTAAGAGCCAACTTTCCTGGTATATAATGTATTTCAATAAATGAAGTAAACCTAATATATTTGACTTCTAATAATTCATATAATATCCTCAAAGAAGATCAATTTATTCACTAGCATTTCCTAACAAGAGATCCAGTTCCATCTTCTTAAAATTTGTCTTAATTTAGATATCAGACCAAATGTTCTCTACCATCCCTTTATGTTAAATATTCTACAATTTTATAAGTATACTTTTAGTGTTGCCAGTTACATTTCTTTTGGTCTTTAACTTTGTTAACTATCAACCCTGAAAGAGCCAAAATTTGACTTTATAATTTTTTTGAACTAGACTGCTTAGAGATATGTTCCTCATAGTAGGAAAACAAAGTACTGTGTACAAGGTGCTGTACTTGGTGCTGATGAGGATACTTTTAGTATCCTAAAGAAGGAGAATCCTGACTCTCAAAAAGCTTATTTTCTAATTTGGAAGATCAGAATTGGATACCTCCCTACCCATACTGTCCATGTGAGAAGATAACCCAACCAGGATGTGAAGGTTAAGTACACAGAACTAGGAGGAGGGAAAGATATGATCATAAATGATATAAAAATATCTCATCCAGCAATGAAAATATAAGGTGCTTGGGAAAATATTGGATAAGAAAGAGGAGCACTTTTTTTTTAAACAATAATTAAGAGAAAGAGGGCCATGGGATTTTTCTGAGACTTTTTTTTAAAGAAAGACAACATAGTTTTAAAAAATAATTTTTGTCCTGATCTTTTGGTGGGAAAAAAGATTACCTAATATCATTATCTGGCAGGGTTTTTTGATTTTTAGTCAATAAAATCCAGAATACAATCTTTAAAAATTTCTAAAATTCTCGCATTGTGGAGACTATTGAAAGTCTCCCAACTGTCTTCCCTACTACCATTCTGTTTGTCTCTCTTCCTCCTTTAACACATCTGGCCTAAGATTGCCCAGATTAATTTTCTTCAAATACCATTTTTATCCGTGGATTCTAGTTTAGTTCTGTCACTAAATAGTTATCAGATATGGAGTATAGCCTTTACCCTCTCAGACTCTCAGGCTTCTGTCCTATAAAACTAAAGCATTTGATGGATTATTTCTCAGGTTTCCATCAGTTCTAAAATTCTGATTCTGTGATCATATTAGTGACTTAAAACCCACCAGGAAGATGATCAATTTGGTCGTAATGGACCATATTTTGGCTCCCAGTGAACCTCATCTCCTATTTCTCCAAATGAACCCTTTGACAGAGTCAAGTTGAAACATTCACTCTGTCCCCTTAGTATACTCTGAGGACATTCCTGCCTAGTTTCTTTGCTTATGGCAATCATAACTCCTAGATTGCCCTCAACTTCTCTATTTATTTACCTGAATCCTATATATTTTTTTAAGATCAAGCTTAACTTCTATCACCTTCATCACTCAAGACTACAATGATCTCTCTCTCCTTTTAATTAATAGCACTAATAATTGTACCAATCATTTCATCCCTCTCATGAACTGTGTATCACCTTAATACCTGCCTACCACAATGCCTGCCCATAGTAAAAGTTCATTAAATGTGCTGATATTTAATTGTTTGATACCACGTCTGCAGGACTATGAAGAAAACCCAGAGACAAGATGACAGTAAGGCAGCAAAAGAAAGGATTTGAAGGTTATATGAAAACAAGAGAGGGAGGGAAAAGGATTGGTTAAAAGTTTTTACACAAAGGTGTATTCTTAATTATCTTTCAAATGCAAAATAATAAGATGGAAAGCTTTTTATATAGTGATAGAGAATGTTTAATGTTTAATTAACTATACTCTCATAAACAAGGGGAAAATTAGTGTAAAGATATATATATATATTATATATATATAATTCTCAAATAAGATATGTATTTCCTTATTCTAAAATCACAAATCCTGGGAATGAATTTTTATTTATTTATTATTTTCTATATTATACAATATATTGTGCTAGGGCCTGAGGAAGCTATAAAGATACTTAGACATAGCTTCTGTTCTCATGGTATTTAAAATTTATAATATACCCCAGTGTTCACATGAAGTACTCCAGGAATGGAGAGAGAACCCAATGAGAGACTTCAGATTTGCATCTCTCTTCTGTCTCATCTTTACTCAGTTTCTCCCTTTGGTGTGATCTGTGACTGGGCTCCAGAGCAACACAACCTATGCAATCATAGGACTACGTAGCTACTCAGAGGAAACATAAATGTACACCACTGGTGCTTCCAGTTGCCTATTCCAGTAATAATAATAATACAGAAATATCCAAACTTGAGGCCACTGCCCTGTGATGCTGTGTTACTCTTAAGGCCTCCCCTAGTCTCTATTGCAATTCCATTTCCTGCACACTCCATCTCTGAAAGCCACTGTTGATTAGGGAATATGGGGAATATACTGTTGTTATTTTCCTGCTCTTTCCCTGCTAAAATTGTCTGTGGTTAAAAACTTCTGGGGTCATATTGGACCCTCTGCCAGGTTCGTGCTCCCACTGCCCAACATAGGAAACACTTGCTACTTTATGTTAACTCAATCTGGTAGGAGATACAACATATATATGAATGCATTATAATTGTCCAATGGCTATAATACACAACAAGATGAGCATAAGAGAAATGTAAAATAGCATGTTAGCAATGAAAAACTTATTAAACATTCATGTTAATTAATATTCACTTGACCCACAGAGACACCATAGAGCTGAGTTAAAAATTCATTTCAGGTCTTAAATTATTCTTTTCTTCTGTAAAACTTCAAACTTAAGATTAGAAATGTTCTAGGTAAAAACTTTAGATGAAGTATTTATTTTGAATTGATCAGGATAAAAATGTATATAGCAATACCCTCATAGTAATTTCTATGGATATGAAGCTTTGGAGAATGAAAGTAGAACACAAGAAATTGACCAATGCTCAAAGAATAGTGCTTCTATATCTCTCTATCTTACCAAACTATTCATCTTTTATATTAATTTTCTTTGATTGAGGTTATTGTGAGAGTTTAGAGTATCTTAGAAGTTGAAAAGGAGAAAACTATTTCTGTCTTCCCATCCTTTGGCAGGGAGGGAGGAAAACAGTTGTTAAAAGACACAAAAATAAATTCAAGAATTAGGAAATAACAAATTAGAAATCCTGACTTTACCATTTGTTTCCTATGAAATATCACAAAAGTCAGTTAATGGCAATGTGCCTATGTAAATCTTAATTAAAAAGAGAAGTTTTTCAATTATCTCATTGGTATTCCAAAAAGATGGAAGTATAGAGAACATCTTAAGTATTCAAATATAGTGATTCAAATTCTGTCATGTGTATCTTATGTAATCCATGTGATTCCTAAGCAAGGGATCCACTTCTTCCAAGAAATAGCTATTATAACAAAATTAAAATATAACAACGGAAAAACAATTCCCTTCGTTTTCTTCCTAATTGAATGATATGTTATAATAAATTTTAATTATCTCCATATAATGCGTGTTATTCATCTTTCCTTCTTTTTCTGTCCTTTTTGCCGACAATATTATTTTACAATATATTAATAGATAATATTCTTAGATGTGTTGTAATGAAAATAAAAAAAATAACATGGATAAAGTCCTTACCTCTTGCTCCTCAAAAATAGGCTGATATTTCTCGAGTGACAATTTTTTAAGGATTCCAGTCAGCTCATCTTAAAGAGGGAAAGATTCAAAATAATATCAATTTCAAATTTTGTAAAAGATATCACACTGTATTTGTACACAAATCTAGTAGCACTATGCTCTAACTTTAACTCTGACCTGTTATTTTAAAGATACCAACTCTAAGAGCAAAAAATTCTAAGAGTTTTCAATACTAAGATAACTTGTTTTTCTTCTAAGAGTATGTTTTAATTATTATGCCTTGCTTATTGTTTGCTGTGAGATAAAGAAAACATTGGAGACATTTTGGCCTCAGCATGAACAAACTGAATTCAGAGACATTACTGAAAGAATTCATATGAAAAGGCTGGACCAAAGTAAAAAAAAAAGATAAAAGGCTATATCTTAAGTGAAATTACAGAATAAATGACCATGTTTGAAGATGGATTTTATAGTTAATCCAGGGGCAGGAAAAGAAAATTGGTAAACATATTATAGGAATACTTGACTCAAGTATTGTCCTTGACCTTGTCCTCAAGGATGTTACTTAGCATTAAAAAGTACAGGAGAAAAGAAAGATTAAAAGATTAGCCCCTAAAGCAGGAGTTTAACCTTTCTTGTGTCATGGACTCCCTGGTCTGATGAAGCCTATGGACCTCTTCCTAGAATAATATTTTATAATGTATATAATACATAGGATTACAAATTGAATTTTAATTCAATTGAAATAGTTATTGACATATTGACTGATGATGATTGATTGATGATGTTTGTCCTTTGTTCTTGAAGAAGACCATGACATCAGGGAGGAGATGCTATGACATACAGGTGACTTGGACTTGAGTGAAGGGTTGCTGAACCTCACTTTTTCCTCCAGAACCATCTTGGTCCAGTGGCTAATATGGAATCAGGATGACATATTGACATATTAAAAAAAAAGATCAAGGCTCCCAGGTTAAGAACCCCTGCTCTAAAGGCAGGGTGAAAGAAAAAGAGAGTAAAAGGAAATGATCCTTGTGTGAGAATTATAATTCAGGGATGTTTTTCAGTTACTGTTAAAAAATTACATCATTGGGGTAAAACACAGAAGCATGTGAACATTCCTTGTAAATATAATGGAGCTCCCACTGATCCTGGACCCTGGACTCATGGAATATACATTTTTAAAAATTCCTAATTTCTTTAACATGATTACACTTAGGTACCTCATACATAAATTTCCCCCTTTCCTGTGTACTCTGATATATTCACCAATCACTTACCATCATCCGTAATAGTTCCACTGCTAGAGCCACCACTCCCCTTAGACTGCCTATGAGAAGAGGAAGAGGAAAGGGAAGACTCTGCATTGTGCCCTTTTGGGGATGGGGATGGGGTAAGTGTTGGTGAGGTGCTTTTGGAGGTAGTTGAAGTTCCAGATAGAGGTCTTTTGCTTGTCTCCATTTTCTGATGGAAAAAATAAAAGTTAAAAATACAATTGGACAAAAACAAAAGGTAAAAAAAAGAAATGAGAATTTATTGAAACACAGGTATGAAAAGGGATCTATCCACCAGGTATTGAACCTGACAATGCATTTTCTAACCAAGGCTATGAGAAGTACTATAGAATGCAAAATTAAGTGTCATAGGGGCCGCTAGGTGGCACAGTGGATAGAGAACTGGCCCTGGAGTCAGGAGTACCTGAGTTCAAATCCGACCTCAGCACTTAATAATTACCTAGCTGTGTGACCTTGGGCAAGCCACTTAACCCCATTGCCTTGCAAAAAAAAAAACCCAAAACCTAAAAAAAAAATTAAGTCATAACTACTTAATAAAACTAGAGGTAGAAAAAAGACCCACTGGGACACAGAGTCAATTTGGTATAGTAGAAAGAGCTCTGGATTTTTAAGTAAGAAGCCTTGGGTTCTACTCTGACTTTGCCTCTTGTGCCATGTGACTTTGGGCAAGTTTATTTATTTTATATAATTTTTATTTTATTATTTTATTTTGTTATTTTTTATAATTTCTTATTGTTATAGTTTAATTTTCTTCTTTGTGTTAAATAAGTGATAAAGGAACAATGATGCAAGTTCTATCTGAATTCCTCTAAACTTTCCATCTACATATTTTCTGTGTATCTTATATGTTCCTTTTTCATAAAAGTTTTGCAACCCCAACACTAGAATGTGAGCTTCTTGAAGACAGGCATTATTTTTGTTTTTTTTTTCTCTGAATTTCCAGCACTGAGAAACCCACCTGGTACAGTTAGCATTTAATTTAGCATTTAAGAACTGCTTGTTGCTTGATTGATGATCTAGTCAAATACCACTTCCTGTTTTCTAATATTAAGCTCATGCTAGTTTTTAACCATTTCAAAAAATAGGAAGACTTTTATAAGTCTTTTTGTTTAAGTTGATTATAAAGAAAATGTAAAAGTTTTTCAAATTTTAAGCTAGTGACTTTAAGAACTTCATTTTCCCCTCATTTTCTCTTCCCTTGCTTCTAAGATACTGCATCTTTTGACCTTTGGAACTCACTTGTATGCATTTATTCTGCTCTTTTTTATTACATTTTTTAAAAACATGGGCCATTTACCCCCCATTAAACTCTACATCAAAAAACAGAAACTGTCTTATTTATTGTTATCATGTAGCACCTAGGACCATGATTAATGTACTAAACAACAAGCACTCCCACATTTTTGAACTGAAATAAAATTAAATTGGAAATGAAATCATTCATTCACTTTATATTTTAAGGGGAAAAAAGTGTGCCTAAACCCAACTATGGAACCATTTAAAAACTATTATTTTGTGTGTTCACCATTATTATAAAATCACTTTCTCTCCAAATGCCTTGGAAGATAGGATTAATTTTCAGTATAAGCATTTATGTGTACTCCAGAAATCAGTAAATATTATAAATCAGGGTTTGATTTATGTTTTTTTGTTTTATTTTTTAGTATGGAGAAAATGTTAATGATGTAGAGACCCAGTTGTT
The DNA here is from genome assembly GCF_037893015.1 of Macrotis lagotis. NCBI lineage: Eukaryota > Metazoa > Chordata > Mammalia > Peramelemorphia > Peramelidae > Macrotis > Macrotis lagotis. The sequence goes on from NC_133665.1 coordinate 40,277,278, forward strand.
AAACATTTAAGGTTCAACTGCCACCACTGATTTCTCCATTCCAGGTTGCTTAGGAAAACTGCAATAAGTTACAAAATTAATCTGATTTAATTTACAAGTCACTTCACCTGGACACTGACAGTGGCTTGGCCATCCCTCTCTAGAGGACCACTTACCTTCCTCTTCCTCCCACAGAGACAGTTTCAGACTTACATCTCACCCTACCCTATCCCCCACCCTCCCTGGCTTATTTCACTATAACTATTAAAGCCATTTCTCAAGAACTCCCCCAATTACCCTTCACTCTTCAAAAATTTCTCAGCATTTCTCCTCCAATTACCCTTCACTCTTCAAAAATTCCTCCTTATCTCAGCCTCACTCCTCAGTTATACACATAGGTTCTATCTTAGCCAAAGCATATATTACAAATAGTATTAGCCCCATCTTATAGAGGAGGAAACCGAAGGGACTTGCCCAGAGTCACACAGTTGCTGAGGATCAGAGCTATAATTGGAACCCAGTCTTCCTGATTCCAAGTCTCTTACAGCATCCACTAAACCAAACTTGTGTAACTGTTTTCAGAACAGGATCTACATGGGAAGAAGTTGTATCCTCTGGGGGATGTCTGTCCCTTTATACCTAAAGAAACATACAAAGAAAATCCATTTGTCCAGATATTTAGAATTTGAAGAGCACTTTTGTAGCTTGCTCAGTGTCCCAAAGTAAATGGCAGAGCTGGATCAAAAACTCAAGTCTCCTGCCTCCTACTCCATGGGTCTTTCCACTACAGTTCCTTCTCAACAGACTAAGAGAGACTGTCTTTATATAAAGTATTTCCATTTAAAATCCCAGGTAAGAGCCCATGTACTGATAGTTCATCTCTCTGACATGTTTTTAAAAATAAGAATTTTCAACCAGAGCCACCTCCCTTTTTTTCTTAAGTCTAACAAGGTTCCAATATTGTTTTTGATCAGGGATATCAGTTATTATATATTAAGAAAATGGTTCATTTTAAGAATTTTCTCAAATTTGTATTTGGGTGAGTTTTGGTTTTCTTTTAAGCAGGGTATACCTGTGAAAAGATTATCCTATATAAATAACAGAATATAATATCTAATGGTATATTAATATGCAACAGCCTTCATTATGACTTTAGAGCAGAAATAACAGGGCAAAGGTGGGGGAAACTTCCAGGGGCTGAAGTGATAGGAGCAAGTTACTATAATTCAAAGGCTTGTCAGCTTCCTAATCAATCAAGAGTGACAGCATCTATATAAAAAGCAGAGGTGTAAACAGCATGCGTTCATTGATGTTCCATTCCAACTTGAACATGCATGTGCTGGGCCTGATTCTACACGGAGCCAAGGGGAGTGGGTGGCCCTTGGGCTGAGCACACAGATGTGATTTCAGACAATGACCTCACCCAAGGTTTTCACTAACTAAAGGGATTCACTCAGAGTTCAGAGGAATGCCTTGTTTATGTTGAGATTTCTACTCCCCCTGATTCAACATAAATTCAGGTCCTAGGTTAGTATTGGTGAAATTAAGAAGGGGCAGGCATAAGGTAACAAACACCTTTCCACTATGAATGTTGCCCGAAATTGGAGAACTCTGGACATCAGGTAAGGTGGACCCAGGAGCTGTACAGACTGGACTATATTGCTGGCTGGATTTTTGTTCAGATAATCCTGCGGCTTTTTTCCTTTGTGCTGCAATTTGGGACAAAACACTATCTATGCTGCCACCTAAGGAATTATAAAGAAATATATAAAATGGGTACATGTCAGTGGCAATAGCATGTAACTTAATCTCTCCAACCTAATTCAGATTTTATATGATTATTATGGTACAAGGGAAGCAATAAAAATTATTACAAGGAAAGGGGTCCCACCAAATTGAAATGTGCTTTCTCCAGTTATGAATAGTACAATCTTCTGGTAAGCAAGTTGGAATTGTATGATAAGGTAGCTAAAATTTTCATACCCTTTGACCCAGAGATTCTACAAGGTTTATATCAAAGAAGGTCACAGATCATATACAAAAAAATATTGATAGCAGCACTTTCTGTGATAGCTAATACTTAGAAATACAATTCAAACACCCTTCAATAGTCATGTTCTTCCATTGGGATATGATTAAATCAACTATGGCAGGTCATGGAATATTACTGTGCTGTAAGAGACAATGAACATGATGGATACAGAGAAAGATGGAAGGATTATATGGAATGATGCAAAAGGAAGTAGGCTGAGCCAGGAAAACAACATATATATATATATATAGTAATTATACAATGTAGATGAAAAGAACAATCACCACAAAACAATTAAAACATAATGTTGCAAAATTTATAAAATAGAAGTTTGACTTCAAAGGAGAGATATGAAAAACTGAATCCACCTACTCCTTTGCAGAAATGGAGGGTTTCTAGGAAATCATGACTGGCAGAACTTCAGAAAAACCTATAGAGGCTTGCATGATGTAATGCTGGGTGAAATGAGCAGAATCAGAATAACGTTGTATACATTAACATCAACACTGAGTGATGATCAACTATGATGAACTCACTCCATCTGAGCAGTAGAATAATCAAAGACAATTCTAAAGGATTTGTGATGAAAAATATTATCCACATTCAGAGAAGGAACTATAGAGTCTCAACGCAGACCAAAGCTTACTATTTTCAATTTTTAAAATTTATTGTATGTTTTTCCCCATCATGCTTTTTTTGTTCCTTTTTTCTTATTCTTTTACAACATGATTAATATGGAAATATGTTTAACATAGTTTTTTCATGTATAATGTTGCTCTCTGTCGGGGGAGGGAGAAGGGAATGGAGGGAGAGAGAGAAATGTGAAACTGAAAACCTTACACAAATTGTTGACAACTATCTTTGCATGTCATTAGAAAAAATTAATTTAAAAAGGAGTAGAAGATTCATGGGGATAGAATATTGCATGTAAAGTCAAATTTTCTTTGATATATTGATTGATTTCGCTGAGTGTTCCCCCCCCCTTCATCTTTTTCTTTAAAAAAATCCTTTATTTTAAGGGACAGTTATCTGGGAAAGGGGAGGAAATGGGCTACAAAGTAAAAGCTAGATGATATAAAACTAAAAGATATAAACAAGAGAGAGAGAGAAAGAGAGAGAGAGAGAGAGAGAGAGAGAGAGAGAGAGAGAGAGAGAGATACTTCTTTCCTTAAATGACCTGCCCATCAAAACTAGGGCTTTCTGCTCTAGAATAGCAAACCACAAGCAGAATGGTATTTGGAATATTTTGAAAAAAGATTTCTTCTGCCCATCCAAAAGATAGCACCAGCTTACTAGTTATATTTGTCAAACGCTAGCATTCAATTATGAAATAATTAATATCTAACAAATGAGAATCATTTCAAAGGATTTCATTTTACATAGCATTTTGGTACCAATTCTGCCCTAAAACTCAGATGGAATTCCATAAAAGGAATCAAATGAATGCTGAGGAAGCAAATATGAGTCTTGACAAAAGCAAACCACCAACCACATTGGAAAACAGGTAGCAGAAAGACCCAGATCATATAATTACCTACAATCTTGAATGTCTCAAAGCTGTCTCATTTTTTGAGACATTAGCAAAGACTGGGGGGGAAAAAGAGACCCCAGACCTCCTTTTTTAAAATTTTAGCTTTAAAAGAGAATTTTAAATATAATTCTGCTAAGTGAAGTCCAAATGTTTTACTTTCAATATTAAAAAAAAGGAGAAAGGTAGAGTATATACTAGATAGAGGATCAACTTTGGAGTGATAAAATCTTGGATTTAAGTCCTGGCTTGATAAATCCTGTGCAATCATAGACACAGACTGTGTCTACATAGATGAGTTATTTAATATATTAATCCAAACATTATCTACCACATACAAAAGATTATAGATTATTTCAAAGTCTTTAGGGAATACAGAGGAAATAATCAAGGCAAGAGTTATGATGTAACTGGCATAGCTGTCAACAGAACTTCTAATGTTTGCAGCTAAAAAGATTCATCCAACTAGTAAGAAGTGTTTGTTTCTTCTGGAGAGAAAAATAGCAAATTGGAATGGGTCCAGAGAAAAAGCAATGAGAATAGTAAATGAATTCCAAACAACAAACCATGTCATATGAAAATTAATTGAAGAACCCTTGGATATTCAGCTTGGACAAGAGAATACTAAGGGGAAGAGAAGCAAGACATGGATGTTCTTTACAAATCTCTGAAGATCTGGTGAAGGATAAAACTTTTATTTCAAAGGGTAGAGCTAGGAATAATAAGTAGAAGTTATAGGAAGGTAAATATTGCCTTAGTATCAAGAGTATTTAAAACATTTAAATGGAGTAAATTTTCTTAAGTAATAGTGCATTCATGTTGTAACATATCTATAGCAGTTCTTTTGGTAGTGGCAAAGAATTGGAAATTGAGGGGAGGTCCATCAATTGGAGAATGACTGAATAAATGATGGTACATGTATGCTATGGAGTACTATTATACTACAAGAAATCATGAGTAGTCAGACTTTAGAGAAGCATGGAAAGAATTATGTGAACCGATGCTAAGTGAAGTGAGCAGAACCAAGAGATCATTGTACACATTAACAACATTGTGATATTTTCAACTATGATGGACACAAATCTTCTCCACAGTTCAGTAATCAAGGACAACCCTGAGAGATCTGCTATGGACAATGTCATCCACATCCAAAGGGAAAAACCAAGGAGTCTGAATATATACTATGTTCACTTTTTAAAAACTTCTTTTATGTTTTTTCTTTCTCATGATTTTTTTTCTTTCCCTTAGTTCTTTTCACAACACAATTAGTATGGAAAAGTGTTAAACAGGATTGCATATGTACAACTTTTACCAGACTGTTCACGACCATGGGGAGGGGGGAGGGAAGGGAGGGTGGTAGAAAAATGTGGAACTCATAAATTTGCAAATGTATGAATGTTGAAAAACTACCTTGCATATAACTGGAAAAATAAAATAAAATTTCAATTAAAAATGTAGTAGTGTGTTCCCTAGTACTGGAAATGTTCAAGTAAAAGCTGGATAACAATTTGTTAGAGCTATTGTAGAATAGAGAAGTAATCTCTGCATCAGATAAGAGATTAGACTATTCTTTTTCTCTTAAGATTCTACATTTCTCACTGCATACATTTTCAGACCCCACTGATGTGTCAGTCAGTTTTGTTGAACTGTTCTTTTTTCCCTTTTTTAAAAACATTTTGAGTGAAAAAGAGGATGGCTCTTTGGATAGGGAAGCAAGGAGGGATACACCTGAAAATGAATGTAATAAAAAACAAACATGACAAATAAAAAAATCTAAAGATTCTATTTCCATAAAGTTTGAATTTCCATATTTTCCTTTTTCATTTCTTATATAAATTTGAAAACAAAATACATACCTGATCTGTTATGTAGTTCTCCCCCATGTCTGTTAATTCCACCTATGCCACTGGATCCACCAGAAGAATGGGGTGATTGGTTAAAATTTCCTGAATTTGTAGGAGAAGTAGGACTTCTTGTAACAGTTGGAAACTTAACAGGTCTTACAGATGTCTGAAAGAATAATATGTGCAGTTAAGTATATTTACACTTAGTATATTCTCTCTTTCCCCTACCCCATTATTCAAACAGAGATATAAAACTTTTAAATAAGGAAGGAAACCACATTTATTGGAATTATCACAATTGTCTTTCTGTAAATGCTAATCATGAGTGGCGAGCTACAAGATGATCAAGTGTCCAATGAATGATGCTTCTTGTTTGCCTCTATTCACATGAAAAAAACAACTTCATTAACTCCTCACTTTACTTCTCTGAGAATTGGTTAGACATCTTTGAATTTGTAGGCACCTTCCTTACATTCTGTGATTATAGAATAGGAATGATCTATAAAAGACCTAGGGGACATTCATATTTTTATTTCATGAGTTCCCATGACCAACATAGCCAGGCTATTTATGATGAGTCTTTTTATACTTAACTAAACTGACCTTCAAAGAATGGTCCTAATCCATTTCTGGGACCATATTAGAAGCCTTCCTAGCTTGGAACAACTGTGAGGGCTTGTACTCTGCAAGCACAACCTTCAAAAACCAGGGTAACCTCAACATCACCTGGAGGCATCAGAAGTCGGACTGTGTGAAGAACTGTATGAGAGATGTTCCAAAAAGTAAAGAGAGTATTATTTTGAGGATATGAGTGATGAATGCCAAGAAAAAGTCATGGTTCAACTCTATGACCTTGGTTACTGTCCCTAAAGAGGAAAGGAACCTAATCAGAGTGTACTGGAATGAGACAGTCCAAATAACAGCAATTCAATTCAATCCAATAAAAGTTTTAGTAGAGCTCTCATCTAAGCAAGACAACAAGCATAAAAAATGCTTTTGAATCACATCAAATTGAAGTGAACTGAAAGATACCAGGGATACAAGGACAAATGAAAGGATACTTATTCTAAAGGAACTTATATTCCACTGAATATCAATGTACAATAAAGACAATGAAACAATTCAAGCACTGAAGGAGGTCATACACAAAGGGAAGATGTCTTAATCCCTCCATGTTGTCCTCTACTAATTTTATACATATAAATTCCATTGATTTGGTAATGCTTAATATGTTTGCCATCACTTTTAGGACAATCCACAAAAACGAATCAAGCCCTGATTTTTGAAGCATTTGTTGTTTTCCAAGATGTAATTGCCCACAATAAAATTTTAACAAGAGGCTCTCACCAGTCAATGTGAGGTGTCTCCAAATCTAGAAAGACTGAAGAACTCAGATCAATGGAATATTCAACTATGATTCCATAGGAATAATGATTTAGACTGCTGCCCAATTCCTAGACTAGATATGCAGAGTGAGACACACTTGTGGACAATATGGGAATGACTGCATATTTGTTGCATTGGTCTTTGTTTTTCACAGGTTGAGGGGTGAGTGTTTGAGAGAGAGGGCAGATGTATGTTAATTTAAAAAAACTAAATTTAATAAAAAAAATTAAATCAAGTGACATGGCCTGTGGTCACATAGCCATTGAGCAGTGGAGTTATGACTCAAATCCAGGCTTTTGTCTCAAATTTGAATGCTTTTTCCTATGATATCACACTGTAAGATTTGGCTGTAGAACTCCATTACTTACAATGTCAGAATTTCCACTGCCAACAGGATGGTATTTGACAGATCTCTGTGGCAATGTGGTCTTCAGTTGTTCTGTCTGACCATCTCTATTTATCCGAGTCCGATCTGAGTTCCATAGTTCAAAATTTGAAGGTGGTAAGAAAGGAGGAATCACAGCTTTCAGCTTGTCATTCGGGAGTCTAGTAAAGGGAGCACCATTTCTTAACTGAAACAAAAAGAAACAAAACCCTGATTTTAGAAAAGCTACTGACAGTTTCTTTGATTCTAGAGTGAAAAGATATGGATGTGAAGAGACAATGAGAAGGGAAGCTAGGCTGGAGAATATCAAATACTATAAAAGTACTTTATACAGCAATCTCCTTTTGCCTTTATTGCAATTTACCTTTTGAAAGCATTCTGTATGTAACTAATATAGTTTACTTAGAGAATCCAAGAGTCAGTGGAAAAAAACTAACTTAATTTAATTTAAATAACTTAAACAATTAAACAGCATTAAAGTAGAAAGATATAAAATAAATATAACATTCCAAAATGTATGGACACGTGTGTTTCCCCCATTAGATTAGAAAGGCAGCATGTTACAGAGGATACAGTCCTAGACTAGAAGTCAAGAAGACCTGAGTTATTTTGGAAATGTTTTGTATGATTGTCCATAAATAATCTACATCAAATTGTCTGCCTTCTTAAGGAGGGAAGGGAAAGGAGAAAGTAAAAGAATTTGGAACTCAACTTTTTTTTTTTAATAATGTTAAAATATATATGTTTACATGTGATTGAGAAAATTAAATTAAAAGTAACTATAAAGACAACCTAAGTTAAATTCCATTTCATTTACTAGCTGTGTATCTCTGGGCAAGTCCCCTACAATCTTATTTTCTCATTTTTAAAATAGGGGGTTTGACTCTTATGATCTCCACGAGCTCTAACTAATAAATCTATGATACTGAGACTATGATTCTAAGTAATTTGAGGGCCTGACCATGTTGTTTTGTACCCCTTGGCACCTAGTATAGTATCTTGGCACTTAATTTTAATATAATAACAGCAATATTGTTTTAAGGATGTCTTTGATAGAATAAGTTATTTTGACTATTATAAATACCAAAATTAACTATAAAGGATATATAAAGAAAGGTGCTATGCGCATCCAAAGAAAGAATTAATAAACATTAGTAAGTATGGAAAAATTTTACGTATGTATACCTATTTAAATCTATTGGTAACCATCAGAGAAGTGAGATAGGGCAGGAAAAGAAAGAAATTTATATGATAATTTTGTTGTATATTTGAAAGGAATAGCAAGTTGTGTATAGTGGATTTGTTTTATGTGAAACCATTTTGTTAATTGTACTATATTTTGGAAATGCTTGTTTTATTCCATAAATTAAAAATAAGATAGTGTTTTTAAAAAACAGAATTATCATAGAATTGAATACTTAGGTTGTGTTGACACTAAGCCCAAAGGGAAGTTGAAACTCTGTGTAGTATACTATGGCCAGAACACTTCAAAGCATCATTCATATCCAGTGCTTCCCCTGTCCCTCTAGGGCAAACTTGTCATCCTCTCCCTGTCTCTCAACTGGTACAAATTCTCTCCCCAATTTCTACTTATAGGCATCCTTCCCTTCCTTCAAAGCCCAGGCAGGTGATACCTACTCTACATAGCCTCAATGCCTACCATGGTATCTCTCCAGTCAGATATGATCCCTCTCTCCCTGAGTCTCTCAGGTCACTTTGTTTATCCTTTCCCATTGAATTATCATAGGAAATTAAGAGTTGTGTTAGAAACTGAGTTGTCATTCATGTCAACTATAGCAAAATGAGTTGACACTAAAATGTAGACTCTTTACTACTGCACTACTAATGATCTTTATTTTATTATTTTCACAAGGTAATGGGTGAAGTGACTTTCCCAAGCTCACACAGCTAAGCAAATATTAAGAATCTGAGTCCGGATTTGTATTCAGGTCCTCCTAACTCAAGGTCCAGTGCTCTATCCCCTATGCCACTTAGCTGTCCGCTATTGCCTTTTTAACAGTTTACTGCCAAATTTTGGCTGAAATAATTTTTTGCATTTAAACCTGCTCATAATAATGTATTTGTGCACAAATCTCATCATCCCTATAAGACTGGATTCTCCTTAAGGGATAATGATTTTTTCATCCAGTATTCTCAATGCCTGGCCATACATCTTATATACTGTTTTTGCATAAGAATTGGATCTGTGATTTCATTTATATAGGGAATTTTGGGGTGAGGAAAGTCCCTCCTTTACTGCAGGCTGATGCTTTCTCTGCTACTCATTTATCACTTAGAGTTGATTTGTCCAGGACCAAATATATCAAAAATGGAACTTGACTCCAAGTCTTTTTGATTTATGATGCCAACTCTAGTCACCTGCCTTTTATATATAATAGGTGCTTAATAAATGTTGAATTTATTGAGCTGAAAATTAAAATAGTATCCTAACCTTTACTGAAGTCAAATCTACAAATAATCCACAAAACCAAGTAACTTAGAAAATATAAAAATAACCCACCATTTGGGGGTGGAGGAGTTAGAAATCAGTTAGATTCAAAGTAGTAATATAATTTATCTTTTTAAAGATAGCATTTATCTCTTTCATTACATTTCTATTACATTCATTTTAAATTGAGGAAATTGGGGTCAATAAATGTTACAAGCAATAGCTAAAATAATGGAAAGATAAAGTGAGAAAAGTGCTTACTGTATCTATTTTACACTAAGCAAAGTGCTAAAAATACAAAGAAAAGCAAAGAGAAAGACAACCCCCTTTCTCAAGGAGTTTACATTCTAATGGAATGTAAAACACAAAAGGGGAGAGATGCATAGAGGGTGGGAGAGGGTGATAAAAAAGGGGATTGTGAGAAGATAAAGGTTTTCTCTGTGAGGGTATTGTCTTCTAGTCCAAAGAGTCAGATGCCTGGCTGGAAGGAAATGAAGATTGGCCAGCTGGGACTCCTCACAAAGTGGAGACCCCAGGAGGAACTCACCCATAGGAAAAGGGAGCTGGCATGGCAGAGGGAGATTCAAGAGTGAGAAGTTCACTTAGGCAGATGGATGTTTCAGGATAAGAAAGCTGAGGGAGGAATAAAGGACAAAGAGAAAAGAGAAAAAGAGAGATGGGAAAGAAATAGATTGCAAAATGAGTCCTACAAGTGACTTCCCAGGCCATGTGGTAGGAATAAAAGTTTTGAAGCTAAAGGTAAACTGGGAGAAATGACAAGCAGGACAGACTTAGCCACACTAGTTTACCTGCTACTGGGGTCTGCTGCTGACTACCACTGAGAACCTTTTAAGCATCAACCCTTTCTGGTGCTACTTTCCACAACGGAGAAAATTAATGTGAAATACACAATAATTTTAAAATACTTACCATCGTGGTCAATAAAGTGTCTTCTTTTTCTATTCTTGTATTGGTAGGACCTAAAAAGCAAAATAGATACATTCAGAAATTTGATAATCTGTATTTCCCAAGTCATTGATATGAATAAAAATATAAGCTCTGTTTTTTTAATTCTGAAAATATTTGCTCTTAGATTTTAGCTCTTTAATAATATTCAATTTCTTAACTGAAGAAATGCAATTAAAAATTTTAATACATGCTTTTGAAATTTCCATAAGTAAGAAAATGTGGAACTCAAAAACTTGCAAAAGGATGAAGGAAAGGAAACTATTTTTGCATGTAATTGGAAAAAAATAAAAAAAGAATTTAAAAAATGCAATTTCCATAAGCAAACTAGAAACTATAAAATTACATATATAGTGACAGAGTCACCAAGGAACATAGAATCTCAGGGTTAGAAAAAGGGGGCCGAGAGCCCTAGAGTCTTTTGTAAAGCAGTTCTGACATGTGATCATCCAACCTTTGTTTGAACACTTAGAATCCTAAGATTTGGAGCCAGAGGGGATCCCAGAGATGATCAAGTATGAATACCTTCCTCCTCCACATCCCCCACCTAATAGAAGAAGAAACTGATTCTCAGAGAGATTAAGCAACCTGGTAGCAGAAGTAATGGGGGCTGACTCTAAACCTCATCCTAGTCTCTCTAACTACAAATCAAATTAGATCACAGTCACTTCCTAATTGAAACAACCCTTGATCAACTCTTATAGATATTCCTCTCCTGAGCACTTTTCCAAGTTTCCTCTTCCATGCACTGAGGATTCAGGAAACTTGTCCTGAGACTTGATAGCATGAGGCACTCTCTTCACCAATATAGATCCTACCCAGCAATGATTTAATAAATAAGCTAAGTAGTTGACTGAAACATAGAAGTTAAGAGACTTTCCCAGATTCACTTGGCTAGAAGGCAGATTTTTCTGATTGACTCAAAGTCCAAATTTCTCTATCCTATACAATACTTAACAGGTACCAAATTAAAAAAAAACAAACATTTTTTTTTCCTTAATCTTCAGAGCAAGAATGAAAAATATTATAAATATAAAAGAAACTACCTCCCCTCATGAAATGATAAGGGAAAAAAGAACAAATATTTAAATCTCCAGGAAATGGAGCAGGAAAATATTTGTATTTTCTAGGAAAAAACTCATAATTTTACTTTCAATTTTCAATAACTAAGAGATTGAAGAAAGTCCCAGAAACTATAACAAAGTGGATTTTTCCTACATATTAATAAGAAAGTGATAAAATATAATGTCTCTAAATTTCTACTGGCAGATATATTTATTGCTGACATGAAAAGAAGTAGAATAAATATCTTTTTCCCTTAAAAAAAGTGTTTTATGAAAGCCTTGTAAACAATAGCGAGAGATGTAGACTGACATAGCATTTAGGTAGGTTTGAACTTGATTGACTAAATCATGTTATCTGATGGATAATTGTAAATCAGGAGATATATTTCTAGTGGGAGATCCCATGGCTCCATTTTCAGTCTCATTCTATTCAGTATTTTTGTCTAATACATCACTGAAGACATTGATGATTCATTCATCAAGTGTGTATGATATATGTACATCAAGTGTAGATGAAAAAAAAAGTTGGGAGTGATACTTAATACACTAAAAAACAGAATTTTATCCTCAAAGGTTATGATGGATTAGTGTAATGGGTTAAAAGTAAGTCAGATTTCAACAGTAAAAATGTAAAGTATTATCATTGGTTTCTAAAAACCAGCCCCACAAGATGAGAAGAAGTACAAGATCAGAAAATCATGGCTATTAAATCCATAGGAACACCTAGGGGTTTTCACAGAATCACAAAAACTACAAATTGGAAGAGACCTCGAGAATTCATTTAGTCTAACCTATACTTGATCAAAACCTTTCTACGATATTCTGCCTGGAGATTTAAGAATGGGAATCCTGAGACATTGATATCCCAAGTCTTTGGGCAGCTCTAATTTTTGGAAGTTCCCCTGTTTTAAGCCCAAATCTGTCTCTGGAAGCTACTGTTCATAGTTCTGTCCTTTATGATCAACAACAGGTTTGATCATTCCTCTTCAAATACTTGAAAAATAGCTATCTTAGTTCCCTCCAAATCTTCTCTCTGACCCACTTCCTTAAGAAATAGTTCTCTGCTTTGAATAACAGGAATAAGACTTACACTTATTTTTTAAAATTTCCTCTGAATTTGAGTAATGACAGTCACACAGTCTTAGTAATAATTGATTTCAGAACAGTGTGTGTGTGTGTGTGTGTGTGTGTGTGTGTGTGTGTGTGTGTGTGTGTGTGTGTATGGAGAGAGAACAACCTATTCAAATTTTATTTTAACTTTACCAGCCTCCTTGCTTTGGGTAGCAATGTCAGAAATTCCAGAATTTCTTGTCTCATCTTGGGGAGTTGCTTTCATTGTAGAATCCAGGGATGGCTCAGATTCATCAGTGAAAGGCATAGGGTGATTACTGGAAAGTCCCCGATGTAATGTTTGGGTCAACTTGAGCTTTCGAAATCTGTTGGACATTCTATTCCACCACGACTGAGGAAGAGACATCCAATAAAAGTTTGGTTAGGCTACAATCACATTAGCTATATATTCACATGTTTCCTTTGAGCTATTACTTCATTAGAGATAGTAATGTTAAAGATTTGAAATAATACACTTTACATATATTTTTCAATTGATCTTTGCAACAATTCTCTGAGGTAGGCAAAAATGCAAAAATGGAGGGCCAGAAGAATTACCAGACATTCATGATGTAGAATAAAAAAACAGTGAAAACAGGTTTGAATCCCTACTCCACTACATAGTGCCTAGGGAGATGAGCCACATAATGTCTCTGAATCTTATTGTGGTTGTTTAGTCATTTTCAATTGTGTCCCACTCTTTGAAGTATGTTTGGAGTTTTCTTGGCAAAGATACTGAAGTGATTTACTTCTCCAGATTTCCTTCTCCAGATCATTTTACAGATGAGGAAACTGAGGCAAACAGGGTTAAGTGATTTACTCAGGGTCACAGAGATTTGAACTCAGGAACATGACTATTCCTGACTCCAAGCCTAGCACTCTATCCACTGCCATCTAGCTGAACCTCAGTTTCTTCAATGCTTAAAATGAGAGGTTGGTTTAGATGAATTCTAGGGTGTCTAAGATCTCATATTTTCAGTATCACATAGAGACAGAAAGAGCCAGGACTAGAACTAGAATATTTTGTTTTCTTTAAAAAAATCTAAAGAAATGTCGCTCACCTATCTTACATAAACAACAAGCATTTATTAGATGCTTACAGATGTATACAGAATAGTAGGTTAAGGGTTGAATGAAATATAAAGATTAAAAAGTAGTCCCTAACCTCAAGGAGACTACATTTTAGTAGAGATGTAATATATTGAATCTTGATCTGCTACCCAGTATAAGCACAATAATGACAGTAATGAACTGGTGTTCACAATAGTGAATATGGACAATTCAAACTGTAAAATTCCTGCCTTCCTTCAATGATTCACTAAATGAATTAGTTAAGTCTTTTTTGACTACTAAACACAATTTTATTAGCAGTAATTTTTTTAGGTTTTTGCAAGGCAATGGGGTTAAATGACTTGCGCAAGGGCACACAGCTAGGTAATTATTAAGTGTCTGAGGCCAGATTTGAACTTAGGTACTCCTGACTCCAGGGCTGGTGCTCTATCCACTGTCTCACCTAACCCACCTCTAAACACAATTTTAAAATCAAAATCATGGGAGAAAAAAATCCCCTATAGGTAGCAAACATTTTGGAAGATGAAGGTAGTTTGCTTCCACTTAATGAGGTTATGTCCTAGGAGTTTTTCTAGAACAACAGATGGTAAGAGTCATACCTCCTATAATAGTTGGCAAGGACCAGTTTAATCCATTTTTAGAGTCCTAATTTTTGGTTCCCTTTTCCATCTAACAACATAAATGTCTCTTCTCCAAACTCAGCAATCTCTCTTCCTTCTGCAAGTCTTAATATGGACTGTGTCTTCTATCTGGAATATATTCTGCCCAAACCAGCAGACAAATGAAAACTTTATTTTCATATAAAGGATCATTCTGGTGCCACCTTCTACATGATGCCTTCTCTTATTCCCTTATCTATTAGTGAAAGGTCATTTTTTTTATTTCTGTGATAAATGGCCCACAATCAGCATTTCAACTTAATATTACCTATTTATTCCCCCCCCCCCCATTTTTCCTCTCACCATTGTCAAGATGCCCCCCCACTCAGATAACCTATTTGCTCGTCTATATATGTTATAACTTCCCAGGACAATGAAGGCTCCTGTTTTGTTTTTGTATTTCCAGTCCTTTAGCACAATGTCTGACATATAGAAGCTATTTGTTATGTGTTCATTAAATTAATTAAATAGTCTTAATTTTTAAAGCAAAGAAAAATTAGAAAAACAAAAGAAATTATTCATGCCTAATTAGAATATGTGCCTAGGAATGAAAAACTATAACTTTAGGCAAAACTTGTCAGTTTGCAAAAGTTTTCTATCAAGACATGTCATAACGATATGCTCATATTTATTAGATGTTTATTGAAAGCAAGTTTGGACTACCAAATTGGAGTGTGGGCTTTAAATAATCTGTTATAGTATGTAAGAAGTCTCTAGAATCGAAATTCATTTATTAATTTAGTTTCTTTTTTCTGACAAACATCTCTCAGGACATTTGGCTAAATTTTAAGACTACCTTTCAATTTTTAGTCTTGATTTCTTTTTCCTAAATGTCCAATAGTCAGTGTTTCTTCAATTTGATATCTAGCTAGGGCTTTCATTCTCTTCCCTAGTTTTCCTCCTAAAAATAATCACTGTCCCCAGTCCTTTCCTCTTAGAACAATCTTAGGTACTGCTCCTTTTGACCCATTTACACTTTGTTTCATGATTCTTTTTTTGGTCCCTGTAAAGAATAGCACAAATTATTCAGAATTCTCAGGGATATAGAACAGACATAGAGATAGTGTGGTGTTAATATAAAGAACTGGTCTCAAAGTCATGATAACTTACATTCTGGGCAGGTCCCTTAATCTCTCAGTACCCCAAGAAGAGATCTAAAACTAAAAATTACAAGGCAGTTGCCATCTACATTGGCGAAAGGTCTTCCTCAACAAGGGTCAACACCAAAAAATAGAACAGACCTCAATTTGGAAGAAAAAAATCCTTCCTAAACTATGATGGTCCAGATCAGCTAAAAAATATTAAAAGAATTAACTCCTGCTTTTGTGTATGTGAATTATCCACATGTAACTTTTCTGTATTACAAGTCAGCTTCCCTCAAATACCTTGCATGTTCATGGGAAGTTTTGCTAATTGAATATTTTCCTAATGACTGGAGGTACATTTTCAAGTGTCAAAACTTTTTTTTTTAATTTAATCTTTTTTGATGAGAATATTTTGGAAATATATCCCTACAGTCTTGGACTTAGAATAAAAAATCTGGGTTCAGCTCTCAGTTTGCACTTCCTTTGTTCAAAGTCACTTAAACTCTGGAGACCTTAGTTTCTTCATTTGTCATGTGGAATAATCTCTAAGTTTCTCTCTAGCTCTAAATCTATGGTCCTTTGACTTGATTTTAAGTCCTGGTTTAGGCACTAATCATCTGTGCAACCTATAGCAATTTCTTTAACTCTCAGAGTCTCAGTTGCCCCAGTTGGGGTAAAAAATTGTACTACTTGGGGTATCTGGTTGGTGCAGTGGATAGAGCACCAGCCCTGGAGTCAGGAGGATCTGAGTTCAAATCCAGCCTCAGATACTTAATGATTACCTAGCTGTGTGACCTTGGGCAAATCACTTAATCCCATTGCCTTGCAAAAAAATATATAAATATCTGACCTCATTGATTTATTGCAAGGAAAGCACTTTTTACATCATGAAGCACTATGGAAATGTGATGCTATTGTTATTTTGTTATGGGAGAAGTGACTCCCTATCACCTCCAGGACCAAATATAGAATCTTCAGCTTTTAAAGCCTTCATCATTTAGACCCTTTCTACCTTTCCAAGCTGTGGACACATGATTACTTTCCATATCTAGTGACCATCTTGCTATTCTTCAAACAGGACACTCCACTAGGCAGTTTTCCTGATTGCTGCCAAGTCCTAGGATGTTCCCTCTTCTTGGCTTTGCCTCCTATATTTCCTGGCTTCTTTCAAAAATACCACCTTCTACAAGAAGCTTTTCTGGACCCCCTTCATACTAGTGCCTTCCATCTGAATATGTCGTGGTCTATTATATATATCCTGTACATACAAAGTTATTTGTATTTGTATATATTCCTCCAATATTAGACTGGGAGCAGATTGAGGGCAGTTGTTTTTACCTTTCTTTGTATCCCCCATATCTCATGTGCCTGACTCACATAGTAGGTGCTTCACAAATACTTGGTGATGGACTAACCTCTAATTAAGTGAAATTTTATTGAATATAGCTCACATTTCTGCAGGGGACCCTCCACAGATGACTATATAAGTGCTGATTCTCTAATGACCACAGCTTATTACTTGGCTATAATCTATAGAAATGGGGAAAAGGCAAAAGCAGGTCATCAGACTGGGTGGTATGTTGCTTTCAGTTCCTCTAAAAAGATGCAACTGCCTGCTATGGGAAAAAAGTTGCGATTTAAAAGGATTCTTAATGCAAGAAAACAAGCCTAGAGCAACAGTCTACTGGTCACACACATGACTCCTTTCTCTTTTGTTGGGCAATGCATATTTACATCCTGAATAATCGATTTACAGCTAATCACAGCTCCACCATCCATCTATAGGAGGCATATTCCTCACTAATAAGAACGGAAAAAGGCAAACCTTCAATCCACCTCTGTCATCTGGCAACACTGGGACACTCAAGGATTGTCTAATCCTTGAATGCGGCAAAGATGACTGGCTGATTGTCTTATTTTTGTCTTTATTTACTTGCATGCAGACCGATGCCAACAGCCGTACAAGTTCTGTATCTATAAATGCAAAAGAAGACATTTTACCTCTAAACATTATCATTAGTCCAAGACTTATTAGTATGTCCTAGTAAAGGTAGGATTTGAAACTAGGTCCTCTGATTTCTGACCAAGTTCTTTGTACTATATCATACAACTTCTATATCCTAGAAGCTTGTGTTTGTTGAGTTAGGTGCTTGCCCAGGGTCACACAGCTAATAAATCAGAGACAGGATTTGAAGCAGATCTTCCTGACTCCTAGCCAAGAACTCATTTCAGTACAATAGGATGTCACTTGATCAATTAGGTGATTGAAATTAACTTTGAAAATCTTTCCAATTAGCAAAAACATCATTAAAATGTAGTTGCAAATAAAAATGCTTAATTTTTTTATTTTTAATTAAATATTTAGGCATATCTAAAATCTACCATCATCACTCCATACTTGGATTATTGCAATAACCTGATGGTGGGTCAGCCTGGCTCAAATCTCTACCTGCTCCAAACCATCCTCCCTTTTTCCTAAAGCACACATCTGATGTCAATCCCCAACCCCTTACATCCCCAGACCCCTGCTCAGTAAATACCAGTGCCTCCCTATGCTTCCAGGATCAACTATAAAATGCTCTGCTTTGTCATTCAAAGCTCTTTATAACTGGCCCTCCTGCTTTTCCAGTTTTCTTACCCCCACCCCAACACATACTCTTAAATATTCAGTACTAGATTCTCTTCATATGCTCCCCATTCTTGGAATGCACTGCCTCTTCTACTTCCTGGCTTCCTTTGAGTCCCAACTAAAATCCTATTTTCTATAGGAAGCCTACCCCAATCCCTTTCAATCCCAATCCTCGCTTCTGTTTATTTCCTATTTATCCTATTTAGAGCATGTTTTGTAAATAGTTGTTTGAATGCTGTCTGTTCCTTGTCTTTCACCTCTTTTTGCCCCCAATGTTTAGCACAGAGTTGGCATTTAATAAATATTTACTGATTGACTATATCAAAGAAATTAATTTATAATAATTAAACAATGCTGTATTTAATTAAAGGACAACATTTATAAAATAACATACCAGGATCATTCAGGAGCATGACTAGATCAAAAGCTGTATATCCATTTTTTGCCCGAAGAGTAACATCAGTTCCTTGATTTAACAAATATTTAACAACTTCTTTATTCCTATTTAAAACCAGAACAAAACAAAAGTCACATTTGCTAAAAGTAAAAAATAAAGTGATCCTTTCCTGCATCATGAGAGATATAGTAGCAGTCTACTGGAATTCAACACATGGAATGTTTGGAAAGAGCATTCTATATATTATTACTAATTAGCGCAATTAAATAGAAATTTCCAAAGTATCATTTTAGTAAGAGACTTCATCATTTCTATCCAGAACACAGGGGATTTCATATAGTAGGTATTTAATAAATGATTGCTGAGTAAGTGAAACCTTATCACCCTTAAATGGAAGATTTCATATATTATTTAAATCTAATTATACATGGTGCCCCTTTGGTTTGTTCCAATATTCTAATAGATCTATGACCTGATTGCAATGAATATTCTAACAATGCAAAATAGCAATCCACTAATGCCTGACCCACCAACGAAACTCCTTTTATAGTCTGCCACATGAAGGGTCCCCCCATTTGCCTTCCTTTAGTAGTCTTAACTCTTGTGGAGGCACCAGAGGAACAAAAAAATGATCAATTATCCCTCCCACCCAGTAACTAACCAGGTCCTCTTTTTCCTAGTCATACATTCCTCTGATAATAGCCTTGAATGTGCATACTAAAGATAGAAGGGGCCAAGACATTTCCCAATGAATGACAATAGTCAGATCTTTTGACTTTTGTGAGAGATTTCAGGATACCATATGGCCTAGGAATTTCCTCCAGTTCTAAGATATGTTTATGCAGAGATAAGAGCCTTATTGGTCTCCTAGTCTTACATCTCATCCTAATCCAGTCCATCCTCCAGCTATAAAATTGATCTTCCTAAAGCTGATGTGTCACTCACCTCCCCTATTCAATGAATTCCAATTAATTAACCCTGTTACCTCCAGGATCAAATTGACAAGTTGGCTTTTAAAGCCTCTCAGAACCTGGTCCCCTCCTACCTTTTCCAAATTCTTATTTTACAACTTACTCCACAATTTACTTCCAACTTACTTTACAGCTCCATCCCCCTTTTCTTCAGTATATACTCTGTGATCCTCTTTCCTCTTCCACACAGATACCCTAATTCCTGACTGAGAGCATTTGAAGATAAGGACTTCCTTATCTCTGTTTCCTGGTTTCCTTCAAGTGCCAGATAAAATTCTGCTTTTTTTAGGAATACATTCCTGATCCCCCTTAATTCTAGTGCCTGCCCTCTGAGATTTTCCTCTAATATATCCTATCTCTAGTTTGTTTTTCATTGTTTGAATAATGTCTCCTCCAACTCTATTAGATTGTGAGCATCTTTAAGAAAGGATAAGGATTTTTTGTCTTTCTTAGTTTTCTTTATCTCTCTTTAACTCATTGTCTTTCAAATAGTAGACCATTAATATATGCTGTTGAATTGACTATTTGAATGTACCAACTAATCTGTTTCTGGGTGATGGTGAATTACTACCAAAATTGTTCATCTGGCACTTAATTAAAAGTCCCTTAAGATAAAGAATGTTACTACTTCAAATGTGAAAAGACCAATTAAATCACTCACTTATGAACAATTGCCTTATAATACATTTTCTACCAAAAAAAAAATCTTATTCAATAATTGTTTGTGGATATGTAAAAAGTCTGTAATATCTATAAAAAGATAAAAATCTATAGAACAAGTAAGATGTTAAAAATGCTCCATGAAAGAAGGTTTGATAATATAGTGAAAGGCTGTGGGTCATAGAGAATAGAGGTCAGGAAGATCTGGTTCAAGATATATTTCTTTTTTTCTTTTTTTTTTTTTGGATTTTTCAAGGCAATGGGGTTAAGTGGCTTGCCCAAGGCCACACGGCTAGGTAATTATCAAGTGTCTGAGGTGGGATTTGAACTCAGGTACTCCTGATTCCAAGGCCAGTGCTCTATCCACTGAGCCACCTAGCTGTCCCTCAAGATATATTTCTAACTGGGTGATTCTGTAAAAGTCACTTAGGATCCTAAGGTCCCAGGTAGTTCTCTTAGTTGAAAATCTGATGCTCAATTCTCTCTCTCTCTCTCTCTCTCTCTCTCTCTCTCTCTCTCTCTCTCTCACACACACACACACACACACACACACACACACTCACTTTTTCCCAAGATATATGTTTATAATATTTCTTTTTCAGAGGGGAGGGGGGTTTGCAAGGCAATGGGGTTTAAGTGACTCGCCCATGGTCTCACAGCTAGGTAATTATTAACTGTTTGAGGCTGGATTTGAACTCAGGTCTGCTTGACTATGGGACCTGTGCTCTATCCACAAGCACCACTGTTAATAAGATTTCTAACTAGAAAGGGAACTCAGAAATGAGTTATTCAAGTCTTTCATTCTATACATCAAGAAAGTGAGACCTGATGAGATTAAAATAACTCTCCCAAGATCATTATGGAGAATAACAGATTTAGAACTTGAACTCAAGCCCTCTGATTCTGACTCAAGTACTTTCTTAGCCTATAGAATGTTGGCTTCCAATCATGAATACCCTGACATCCCTGAAGAAGATGCCCAAACCTAGGTATCTCTGGTTCAATATGAGGAGCAACTTTTATAGCATTTAACTCTTAAAAAAAGAAAGAGCTGTGATTTCTCACAAAAGAAGTTTACCCATGGTAGGTGGCCTGCATTAGCGCAGTCCATCCATGAACATTATCCTGCTTGTCAACATCCGCATTTCTGTCAACAAGCAGCTGCACAAGAGACAACTGCCCAGTGACAGCGGCTAGCATCAGAGGTGAAGCTCCATCCCCATTAGTGATATTTACTTGGTTGGGATCTTCATCTACAATCTCTTTAACAAGCTGAAAGTTTCCTGAAAATAGAATAATTTTGCATATGAAAGTTAGATATCTGTTAAATTAATAATTTCCAAAACTATAAACATATTTTATATACAGAGTAATAATAATAATAATAATAATAATACCTACTTCCTAGGCTTGCTTTGAAGATAGAGACATTTGTAAACTGCTTTGCAAACCTTAAAGTACTATGTAAATGCTAGTTATTATAATTATTGTAATTTATATTATATATAGAGGAATCCAGGTGGCACAGTGGATGCATGCTCTGGATCTGAGCTCCAATCTAGGCTTAGAAACTTTCTAGTTATGTGACCCTTGGACAAGTCACTTAACCTCTGACTGCTTCACTTTACTTATCTGAGAAGTGCAAATTAGAATAGCACCTATCTCCTAGAGTCATTGGAGGATAAAAGAAATAATTAAAAAATACTTCCTAAAGAAAAAAAAATACTTTCTAACATAATATGCTAGCTATTATTGTTAGCTCTTCTTGTACTACACAAATATAAGCAATTTTCTATTTTTCCATACTTCTTATCTGGATAATCTGCTCATTCATCTATAGTTCTAAAAAATGAAAAGGCCACTATATATTTTTTGCAAAATTAACCTGCTTTTTTTGGTCTGTTGCCCACATTTTTAAAAAGCAATAGTTACTTTAGTCTTCATTTGCTTTACTTTTGCATGAATATGCCACCTTGTGGTAAAAAAAGGGAGCTGAAGTTCTGAACCCAAGCTAATAAATTATAACAAATTATACCTAACAAATATACATCGATTTATCCATGTATTCATACTTTCATACATATGTTTATATAGACATACAATTAAAAGTCTTTATCAAAAGACTTACCCATTTTCAAAGCGTGGAAAATATCAGGTCGTCTTTTCTCTTCATCTGAACAAACAAAACATTTAGACTAAAAAAGTTAAAATCAGAATAATTTAATATAATGGAGAATTCAGAATAGCACCACACAATTTTAAATATAATCTGTTTCTAAAAAAAAGCAACCTTTTCCTTGGTCATATCTAAAGTCTAATTAGTGATTTTATCTGGGGATTAAATTCCCTATTAAAGAAGGTAATTTCAGTGTTTCAGGAGAGTCCTTTTTCTCTAATTAGTAACTAAAGGAGATTTTCTGTTCAGCAGATTCATGTTTTGGGGATGCATGGAGTTCTCCCTAAGAATTTTAAGGTTTTTCTCTCCCAAGGGGAATAGGGAAGGGGTGGCTTAGGCCTGAGGGGGATTTTGATATATTTGGGGGGGATAGAATTCAGTGAATCATACTCATGATTCTGTCTGAAATCTTAAAGGGTCCAGGGCCACCAAGGAGGAAAGCCATTCCTTGGGCTTTTTTCAGTCATATTTTTCCTATTTAAATGATTAGTGTAGCAAGTTATCATGGAAAATCTGAATGTGTGGCTTCTTTAAATGTAGAAGGATCAGTCTTAATCTACTTAGACCCTAGAGAGGATCAAACTTACGGCAGGAGAGTATGAGGGGATAGATATGGGTTTAAAATAAAGATTTTCCTATCTCTACAAAAGTAGAAAAGGATTCCTTGGTGGGTAATGAGTTCCTGGCCAATGATAGTCTTCATAGAGAAACTAGATATATTATAGGTAGAATTCATGCTTTAGGTTGGATGACTTTCTCTATGATTCTGATCCTCTATTAGTCTGTTCCTAGGTGGTATTGTAGATTATAGAATACAAATGATGGCATTGTAGATTATAGAATCTCACAGAAGTTCATATTTGGAAGAGCCCATCTAGACCAACTCAGACAGAAACTCTGCAACATTCCCCTAAAGTAGTTGTCCAACCTTTAGTCCCTTAGGGAGAAAGAACCCATTCCTCATCTCAGCAGTCCATTCCATTCAATTTAGACCAACATTTTTTTTTAAATAGTTTTCCTTACTAAAGCCTCTCCACAATCTCTGTAGGCTCAAATTTAATCCCTCTTGCAGAATGATTCTCAAAATTTTTGGTCTCAGAACCCATTTTCATTCTTATAAACTGAGGATCACAGAGTTACCACAGTTTGGTGCTGTTATTGTTACAGTTCATTCATTTCGGTTGTGTCTGACTTTGTGATCATCTGAAGTTTTTCTGGCAAAGATACTGGAGTGATTTGCCATCTTCTTCAGATATTGATATTACCACCTTAGAAATTAAAATGGAAATTAAAAAATTATTTAAAAATAATAAGCTTATTGTTTAAGAAAAATATCTATATTTTCAAAAATTAAAAAATTAACAAGAAAAATGACATTTTACATATTGTAAAATTTTAAGTGTCTGACAATAGAAGATAGCTAGATTTTCATGATTCTACATTCAAATTGTTGAATAATTTTGAAGTATATGAAGAAAATATATTTTCATACCTAAAGAACTGAGAAAGGGAGGAGTGTTTTAATAGGTCAGTAACAGCTTATTATTTAAGTAGTTCTGATGTGAAGACTAATCTGAAAATGTCTCTGAGTCCATGGACCACATTTTGGGAACCTTTGCTGTAATACATCACAGCCTTTCAAATATTTGAAGACTGCTTAAGACTCTCCTGTCTCCCACCCCTCCAGAGATTTTTCTCTTCTCTGAGTTAAACATCCCTAATTACTTTAGCTTGTTCTCCTCTCCTCCCCTCCCCTCCCCTCCCCTCCCCTCCCCTCCCTCCCCTCCCCTCCCCTCCCCTCCCCTCCTCCCCTCCCCTCCCCTCCCCTCCTCCCTCCCCTCTCCCTCCTCTCCTCTCCTCTCCTCTCCTCTCCTCTCCTCTCCTCTCCTCTCCTCTCCTCTCCTCTCCTCTCCTCTCCTCTCATTTCCAAGGAGGAAACTCTTTTTACTAGTACAGCTTACTAATTACTCTGTAACTGATAGTCTTAGAGAACTATCTGGGTCACTTAAAGGTTGCCAGGGTCATATAATCAATATATGTCAGAATTTGGACCTGACCCCAAATCTTCCAGGCTTCAAAGCTGGCTTTTCATAACATGCTGCCTCTCCCTTCAATTAATTCATTTTATGCTATGACCAGGAAATTCTTCTCTATCTTGGTCATTTTCTTTGTTCACTTTCCTTCTTAGTATCTAGTACTCAGAACTGAGTAAGTACTCCAGATGAAATTTGACCAAAACAGTCAATAGGACCATCATTTCTTTTCACATAGGTCAAAAGTATATTATAAACTGTACAAAATTATATTACTCCATGGATCGGCCATATTGCACTGTCATAACAAGTTTATACTTTTTTTTTTAGTTTTTTTTGCAAGGCAATGGAGTTTAGTGGCTTGCCCAAGGCCACATAGCTAGGTAATTAAGTGTCTAAGGACACATTTGAACTCAGGTATTCCTGACTCCAGGACCGGTGCTCTTAACAATTGTGCCACCTAGACACCCCTGTACTTTATTTAAAAAAAACCCAAAACTTTAGATGAGTTGCTATCTTGCCATACTCTTTCCAACTTATACTTGCAAAGTTTTTTTTTTGAACCCAAGTATAAGGTTATTATGCTTTTGCTCTGTCATCCTTTAACTTTATCCTATCCACTTACCTTTGATCCTCTTCTTTTCCCAAATAGAGTTGCTATTGTTATTTTTTAAGCCTAAAATGCCCTATTTTCTTTAGTTTTCAATAACCTCACTTCATCTGGAGGTTTAACATTCCTTATGATCTTTTCTTGACTCTGCTTTCATATTCATTCTTTTCTATGTCTATTTTAGAAAATATAAAGTTTAATTTTTAATTAAATAAATTTAATTAAAACTTCATTTTGAATGTCTTTCTAAAATCTAAATTAGCTGATAAATTTCCTGGATATAGACAACTCCCATTTCCTTAATAGCAAGATTCACTTTTGCTTGTGTCTTTAGAGTTTTATTCTTGACAGCTTTCCTTCCCTGGAGGGCTTACTTCTATTGGATTTTTAGCTTAATTTGAACCCTCCTAACTACTTTCTGTAGTGGACACAGGACAAAAAAATATTATATTAGCTATTTTGCCAAAAAGATCATAAAATGAAGGGTAGAACCAGTGTTCAGTGTGGATAGGACAGAGATAAACGACCATGTTAAGATTCTCTTATTTTATCAATATGAAGCCTCAATCTGCCAAAAGAATTATATTTGGACTGAAATGGAAAAAAAAAAGAAAAATGATGAATGGGTTGTTGAAATCCAAAACCAAGAAAAAGAGTAAATAAGCACCTAGTTGCCCCTGATGAGTTCAAGTCAGCAAACCCAGAGAAACTGAATTCAAGGACTCTAAAATTTCTGGAGTTACTCATTCTCTTTAACAATTAAAAAGAATTTTACTAATGAACAATTGTAAAGAGTCAACTTCAAAGTTAAAAGGACATTCTACAATCATCAGGTGGTCAGGAAACTCTAGAGAAAGTCCAGACAGGTTAGGAGATCTCAGCAGCCCTTCACAGCAAATAATCAGTAGGTGTTATTTCTCACAAATGGTAAAAAAGCTCATCATTTTTTGGTATAATCCTTCATCCCCCCAAGTCTCTCTCATTCTTCCTGCTGTAGAAAAATACATTACATTTCTTAAAGGGCCAGTCTCATTTATTTGCTGCTAGCTAGGACCATCTAGTATTATGTGAAATTTTGGGGGACTACCCCCCAAAAAAGGGAAAGAAAATTTGAAGGGTTGAAAGAAAAAGGGTAAAGTAAGAAGAATTTCTACCTTCTGTTAGCTTCAAAAGCATACAGGTATAGCAGCTCAAATTTATATATGTGTTAATCAATCTTTTTTAAAAGACTGATAACATTCTCCTGCAAATTCAAGTGGAACAGAGCCCCTTTCCCAACCTTTTAGTGGTTAATTTCCAGATGGTTTAATTTCCTTTTCTGAAACTAAATGGCTTAAAAATCTCTAACCAGGCCAGGCTCCAGATTCCAGACTCCCAACTTGAACTCCAAGATAGAATACCCATTTAATTATTTTATCCCTCAAGGTTGTAGGGATAACCCTGAAGCTGAGCCACTTGCAGTGATAAAGGACAGAGTAGAAAAATGGGGAAAATGCCACAGAACTAAAAGACAGAAATCTTTAGGCTGATGAATTTGGTTTTAATTCCCAGCAAAATTCTAAACCATATAATTAAAAGGGTGGTTAGTGAACATCTAGATAAGGAAGTGGTGATCACAAAGACATAGCAGGACTTCACCAAAACCAGTCCTGCCAGACTAACCTCATTTTCTTCTTTGGCAAGCTAATTAGATGGGCAGATCAGTGAAATTCTATAAATATTATTTACCTAGATTTTAGTAGAGAATTTGGTAGTCTCTCATGTTATAGAAAAGATGGAGACATGTAAGACAGCAAAAGTACAGCAAAGCAGATTTGGTACTATTTTATTTTTATTCAGCAATTCAATAAACATTTATTAAATGCCTACTATGTACATTTGGAGAAGTCATTAATAGTCCCATGTTGATCTGGAAGGAAGACAGTGAAATTCCACAAAAATGGCTTGGTCTTGGTCATGTGCTGTTTAGCATATTTTTGTGAATGAATTGAATAAGGAAAAGATGACATGCATCTCAAATTTGCAGACTGTACTAGAAAAAACAGTTAAAATAATGCCTGCTGGAGTCAGAATATAAAAAAATCTTGGTAGGATGCAGCACTGATCACACAACTGAGAAAAATATGTGAAAGTCTATTATATGGGGGCAGCTAGATGTGACAGTGAATAGATCACCAGCCCTGGAGTCAGGAGAACCTGAGTTCAAATATGAGCTCACACACTTACTTAACCTAGCTGTGTGACCTTGGGCAAGTCACTTAACCCCATTGCCTTGCCAAAAAAAAAGTCTATTATATGGTACAAAAAGACTTCAAGCAAGATGTGAAGTTTGAAGTGGGTTACAAAGGATAGACAGAATTTGGATAGGCAGAGAGAGAAGATTGTTCTGGGTCAGACTATTGTTTTTGTTCAACCAGACTATGGAAAATCTTCAATGCTGCTAAGAGGAATCATTAAAATAGTCTATTTCCTAAAGAATATTGTATACTGTGACAATATTGTCTTAAGGATAAATTTGAGCAAACAAGTCATTTTATCTATTATAAATACGAAATACAAAGGACCTATAAAAGATGCTATCTGCAACCAGAAGAACTAATAAATAGATGTGTAGTTTGGTTTTACAGGGGTGTGTGTGTATGTCTTTTTCTGTGTGTGTGTGTGTGTGTGTGTGTGTGTGTGTGTGTGTGTGTGTATCTCTAAGGGTAGCCATCTCTAGGACAGGAGGGCAGGGAGAGGGAAGCACAAGGGTAAAAAGAGTTGTATGATAACTTTATTACATATTTAAAAGAAAAAGCAAACTATACATAATAGATTTGTAGTTTCATGTGCATTTTTTAAATTCTACTTTGTTGTTAAATTCTATTTTCTTTTTTCCTTTTTTTTTCTTTTTAGTTTTTTTTGGCAAGGCAAATGGGGTTAAGTGGCTTGCCCAAGGCCACACAGCTACATAATTAAGTGTCTGAGACTGGATTTGAACCCAGGTACTCCTGACTCCAAGGCCAGTGTTTCATCCACTGCACCACCTAGCCGCCCCTAAATTCTATTTTCTTAAGCTCAGAATAAAAAAAATATATTTCCCAATTAAACTTCTAAAAATAAACTTTCCATCCTTTTAATATGATATTAGCAGCAATCATTTCTCTCATATTCTTAATAGCCTCACCACAGACTACTTCAATTTATGACTGTAGATTGATTCCATGCTCCAGCATGGAATATCTTCAGGATATCTTCAATTTTCTCAATGAACATTAAAAATTTTGAAAAATCAAATTTTAATTTACTTAAATATAAAAACAAATATATCATGGAGTACTTTTAGGAAAAGTGAGGTATTAGAGGAAGCACAGGCTATAGTGGATATATATATATATATATATGTATATACATACACATATATGTGTTGATGAGTTGCTATTATTATAAAAGAAGATCTGAAAAGTCAGGAAATTATCATGAAGAGAAAAAGAAGAAAAGAAAGGTAGAGAGAAAATTTCCTCCTTTTTTAAAAAACAGTATTCATGTAGAAATCATGGAAATAACCACAATTTTTTTTTCATTCTTTTGTAAAGAAGGAAAATGCAAGTATCCTGAGTGCTCAGGGTTAGTGGGCACAGGAAAGACGAATCTTTCAAGATTAGTCCTCAATAAGAACTTTTCATTAAGACTGTTTTGTGTATCAAGATTGATTAGTGGATTGGTCAAATAGGGCAGTAAAGATTCAGAGTGAATTAAGATCTACGTAAACTGGAAGAAAATCACAGTAGACTGAAGATAAAGAATAGTTAAAGGTTAATCCTAGGTATTTGCATTTCTTGAACTCCTAAATTATATATATATATATATATATATATATATATATATATATATATATATATATCAGATTTTAACTATATCAGCAAATAATTGTTTTGAGGTTTTAATAAAGAGTATTAGTCATAATTTATGGCAAACAGAATTAGTTCAAATATACAACTATAAAACAGGTACCACCATCTATTGTGTGGAAAACTTACTTGAAGTACAAGTATTGTATCTAGAAACTAGTAAATTAAGTAAATTAAATTAAATTAAACTAAACTAAATATTAGCCTTACAGAGAAAAATCTAGAAAATCAGATCTGTAATTAGCTGGGCTGGGTGGGGGGCTGCTGAATGGGGCTTCTTCCTATAATGGCATGCTTCCTCTCCATAGCAACTACCATCTTAGTCCTATGCTGACCTAGACTCTCTGTATGGTGCAGTAGTTGCCCCCTCAGTCTACCATTGCCATGGTATCTCCTTCTTGGAGTCCACTTTTCCCCTAATTCCCTTGGGGGCAAAGACCAAGCTCTCAAAGGGATTGGCTCCTCCTTCTCTCAGAACAACTGCACTCATATTTGGGTTGTTTCATGCCCTCTCTTCCTACCCACCCATAATTGTAGTTGTCTTTGGTCAATTTTTGTTGTTCAGTCATCTCAGTCTTGTCTTGACTCTTTGTCACTCCATTTGGAATTTTCTTGCCAAAGATTCAGGAGTGATTTTCCATTTCTTTCTTTGACTCATTTTACACAGGAGGAAACTGAGATAAATGGAGTTAAGTGACTTGCCCAAGGTCACATAGCTAGTAAATTGAAGGATTCCAACTCATGATAATGAGTCTTACAATGCTCTATTCACTATGCCACCTAGTAAAATATCTCCTAGCTACTGCTATGACTCAAACTCTGACTGCTCATCATCTTGACATCTTCAAGCCTCATCCTGTGATTCTTTCACTACCATGCTATCAACAATCAGACTCCACGCACTGCCCTTAAACAAAAAATAAATGGCAACAAATAAATAAATTAACAAACAAACAAACAAATAAATAAATAAATAGAGATAGATAGATAAATAAAATGGTATTTTTTTTAGCTTTGCAATGAAAAACAAACAAAAAAGATTTGGGGTCTAACCTTACCTGTTTTGGGTCTAACAGTGGTAACTGAATCCAAATAGTCTATCATTTCTTTATGTTTAAAATCAAGTGCAATTTCAAAAGAGGTTTTCTCCAGCACATTGACATGGTCAGGGTTAGCTCCCTTGTCCACCAGCTGTTGAGCCACGCTCACTCTCCCATTCAGGGCTGCCAACATCAGTGGACTCCAGCCCATCGTCTTAACGCTGTAATTGGCATCAGCTCCCCACTCCACTAAGAGGTGGACCACTGCCTCATGTCCATGCTGGGCAGCTATCATCAGGGCAGTGATGTCTGGCAGGTCCCCTTTGTTGCCATCCTCAAGCACACTGTGATTAAAATGGTCATAATTGTCAACGAAGGCTCCTGTTTCCAGTAAGAGCTTAACAGCACTGAGATGACCACCTCTGGATGCCATCGCGAGCACACTTGCCCCCAGTCTGTTCTGCGCATTGATATCTGCCCCGTTTTCCAACAGTATGTGAAGTACATTGATATGTCCAAATCTGTAAGGAGAATAGGGAAACAATTAGAGAATGAACAACTAAATACACTATAATAAGTGTTGAGGAAACAGGCCATTAGTCAAATTATATATTTATGCAATTGTATTGATCTATGTACATCTCTCTCTCTCTCTCTCTCTCTCTCTCTCTTTCCATATATATATATATATATATATATATATATATATATATACACACACATTTTATATATATATATATATATATATACATATATAAAATAAACACATGTAGTGTTGATAACTATAACATTTTGAAACAGACATGTTTTGATTTTATTGGTATAAAAGACAACTGGTTAAAATACTTCCCCTACCAATGGAGATGTCAAATGGTTGGTGATTTTTTGTCTTAGAAGATTGATTGGGGTATTGGACATTAAGTGACCTAACCACTACACATAAGAAATGGGACTTGAGTCTTGACTTTCCTGACTATGGAGCCAATGCTTTATGCAATATATATGAAAGGCTGTGCAGTACAATAAATAGAACCCTAGTCTCAGAGTCCATTAGACTTCAAGTCTCACCTCGATATATGTTGACTATGTGGCAATACCAGCATACTTTAATGTCTATATGTATACAATAGTATAAGAATAATATCTATATTACTCATAGCAAAAGACTCTAATACATTGGGACTCTCCCTTCCCACCACTCTGGAAATGGATGGCAAAGACTAGCATTGATGACTAAGTTAATCCCTAAACATATTAACCACACAGTGGTATTTCATGATCATATAAGTATCTATGAATACAAACATACATGATTCCTTCCATCCCTTTTCATTATTTTCCTAGGCAAACTTCCACTTTCTCCAAAACATTTTCCAGATTAACTCTTCCTGGATTTTAATTTTCCATTAATTCCAACAACCTCTACCTTTTATATATTTATATGTAGATAAATTAAATACATTGGTTGCAGAGTACTAGTGGGCCATGTTACAAAGGAAGGAGAAATAAAGTGGTAGCTATCTGAATGGACTTAAAATGTGAAAGGGAACACAGGAAAAACACAGGTAAAGTAGATGCACACAATTTATAGGTTGTAAATTTTATTATGGCAGAACAGTTGTTGAGCTATATCGCTGTTAAAAATTCCCAGATCAATGAAATCACAGGTCCATATCAAAAATAAAGAAATAACTAAAAATAAAAAATTACAAAGAACAAATATATTGAATGATATTGGGAAGAACTAAGAGTCTCCATAATGAATCTGGCTCCTAGTAGAAGCCCATACTGAAAATGGATCAAAGATCTCAACCCTCAAACTCCTATTTTTTTGACTAGAATACTCAGAAAATAGACCTTGCCCACTGTGTCTGCTGATTCAAGCCATATTAATCCAATCATATTTCAGTTTGCACAGTTTTTCCACACACATCCTTTGTGTAAAGGCACAAAGGACCTCAAATGTAAAACACGATAAAATCAAAGAAAATTCAAGATCTATCACACCATCTAATTAGCCGGAAGTATATAACTGGAAAGACTGATGGAAGCAGGTTGTACTTCTCCTACCCAGACCCAATTTTCACTGGGCCTGCCATATTTAAGAGAAATATTAACAAACTAGAATGAGTAGAGAACAGAGTAACCTGAATGATAACAGGTGTTGAAACAGAACCTGTGCAAATTGGTTGAAAGAAGAAAATTAAAGAAATGATAGATATAAAATGATGATGATGATGATGATAGTGCTTTAAGGTTTAGAAAACATTTTACAAATATTATCTCATTTTTTTTTCTTCTGTCCTGGGAGGTTATATACTATTATTACTCCCATTACAGTTGAGGAAAATGAGTCAGACAGAGATTAAGTGACTTGCCCCAGAGTCCTACTTTAAACACTCAGTGAAATATCTTGAAAAGGTCACTAACCTGTGAAAAACAGATTAATTCTAACAGTTCTAACAAGATTAATAGCACCTATCCCACAGGGTTATTATAAGACTCAAAGAAGAAAAATGTATATAAAGACCTTTGCAAATCTTCAAAGCATTATGCAAATGATACTGCTAGGTGTTAAAACAGGTAGAACTGGGATTTTCCTCCTGCCTCCGAAACCAGCCTTCTGACTTTGAGGTCCCAGCTTATTCCACCACCCTACTTTCTGACCTCAACCCATCCCTGACCCCAGGCTGTTGTAGATATCTACTAAACTCTTTCTCTTCCACCAGGACATAGATTGCCAAAGTTTGAGGTTAAATTCATTGAATTTAGTGAGTCTTATAATAGTTTGTGTTTCTCCCTCATAGTGACTGGGTCCTGTGGTGACTGGCTTTCTGTTTTTCTAAACATAGGGGACATTTCCATTGACTGGCTGGAGGGGGAGGGTGGGGAGGATAGGGTGGTTGGGGTGGGGAGGGGGAGGCTTTTTGTATGAAGAATAACAAATGTTAGGGTGGGGAAAGTTGATTCCTAATCCATGGCTCTCACCTATACTCTGTTCTTATTTCCCTCGGAACTTTATCTGTTTAAAAGTTCAAGATGTTCTAGGATCTGCTTTCTTTGCTCTTGATAGTGGTCAGGTTGTAAGACTCACTTGTTGCTGACCTTTCCCTCATAGCCAAAAGCCCTGGTTTCACCTTGCCTCTCCCTCTACCCAAAATGAATGATAGATTAAATGTTCATGAAATATTGGCTAATATGCAAAAGGGCAGTCAGTGCACAACAGCAAAAGACTCTAGTACTGTGGGATACTCCCCTCCTACCACTCTAGAAATAGGTGGCAAAGGAAGACTGTCATTGACGACTAAGTTAAATCCTTAACATGTTACCCACATTCGTGATATTTCATGACCACTTACTTGCCTTAAACTCTTCTGACCAAAAGTGAAATGACTATCTTTAGTTTCTATAGCCCAGTGCTACTGGTTTCTTGAGCATTCATAAACACAACAACAACAAAAGGCATTTTTAAGGGTTTTTTTTTTTTTGCAAGGCAAATGGGGTTAAGTGGCTTGCCCAAGGCCACATAGCTAGGTAATTATTATGTGTCCAAGGCTGGATTTGAACTCAGGTACTCCTGACTCCAGGGCCAGTGCACTATCCACTGTGCCACCTAGCCGCCCAAAAGAAGGAATTTTTTTAAAAACTTACTAAACTGTCACAGGGCCTTTCCAACCTTAAAGTTGTCTGGAAATCTCAGTTTGAGTTGGTTAACTCCAGGCAAACACTGTGATGTTTGAAATTTGTCTTTGGTATCCTCTACTTCTCCAACTTCTCACACTACCTCCTGCTCCTGAACCCTGCAGTGAACTTTGAGGAAAAAATGAGTTCTAGTTTTGGCTCTAACAGTACCTAACTGTGTGACTTGAAAGGAGTCATTTGATTACCCCGTGCCTCAGTTTCCCTAATCCTTGAAATTAAAGAGCTAGACAATATCTAATATCCCATACAACTCTAAAATTATATGAACCCAAGTGTTCTTTCTCCCTAGCCCTCCCTGCTCAGTCCTGAATCTTACATTTTGCCTGACAAATGGTCAGCCAGTCTTTGAGATCTTATGGTCTGGTGAACTCACCAGTATGACCATAGCCCCTGAGATGCAGTTAGGCCAAGACTAATAAACCCATAAACTTAAACAGATAATATCCTTGAGATATTGTGATCTGGTGAAGCAACTGGTATGACCATAGCCCCTGAGATGCAATCATACCAAGACTAATAAATCCATAGACTTATGAAGTTAATATCCTTAAGAAATTGTAATCTAGTGAGCTGAGTAGTATGACCATATCCCCTAAGATGCAGTTATGCCAAGAGAGAAAATCACTTGCCTCTTGCTGTATGGCATAGCTAGAATTGTTTCCTACATTTCTGCCTCATTCCTCATTCTTTAATATGTAATTTAGAAAATACCCTCATTTCACTAGCCCCAGGTATACCACTTCTCTTCCCCTACTGATCACAAGGAAGTCTCCTATTGGGGCCATGAAGGATCTTTGTCTAAAACTTTAAAAAAAAAAATCTGAGCTCCACCATTCTGGACCTTAATTTGGAACTATGACCAAAGTTTATACCATTTGATCCAGTCATAGCACTACTAAGGAGGTATCCCAAAGAGATAATCTTTTTTCAATGGAAAAAGAACAGAAAAAAAATTTATAGCAACTCTCTCTCTCTTTTTTTTTTTAAGTTTTCGCAAGGCAAATGGGGTTAAATGGCGCTTGTCCAAGGCTATAGCAACTCTTTTTAAAGTAGCTAAAAACTGGAAATTTTTGGGAAACCCATCAATTGCGGAATGACTGAACAAGTTGTGGTATATGATTGTGATGGAATACTACTGGACTTTAAGAAATGATGACCTCAATGATAGCTGCACAAAATAATTGCGTGAAATGAGCAGAACCAAGAGAACATTGTATACAGCAATAGCAATATTGTTTTAAGAATGACTGAGCAAATAAGTTATTTTGTCTATTATAAATATGCAAATTAACTTTAAAGGGCATAAAAATATGCTATTCTACCTCAGAGAAAGAATTGATAAACAGAAGTATGTATAGAAAAATTTTACATATATATGAACATATATATGTACCCATTTCTAGAATGGGGAGAGAGAGGGAAGGAAGGGAAAAATAATTTACATGATAATTTTGTTGAATATTTGAAAGGAATAGCAAATTGTGCATAACAAATTTGCAGTTTCATGTGCAATCATCTCTTTTTATTGAATTATGTTATGGAAATACTTGTTTTGCTCCAGAAATTAAAAATAAAATAAATTCATCATTATTATTATTATTATTAGTCTAAAAGAAAAAAGAAAAACCTGGAAAGACTTACTTGAACTAATACAAAATAAAGTAAGCAAAACCAGGAGAACATTGTACAACAGTAGCAGCAATATTGTACAATGAAGAATTATAATTGACTTAGTTATTCTCAGTAATACAATGATTCAAGACAATCTCATGAGGAAAAAATGCTGTCTGACTTCAGAAAAAGAACTGATGATGTCTGAATATAGTTTGAAGTATACTACATTTTACTTTCTTTTCTTCCTTCTTCCTTTCTTTCTATTTTTTCCACATCAATATGGAAATGTACATGCTTATACATGTCTAATTGACATATTGCTATCTAAGGGAATGGGCAGGGGAGAGAGGGGCAGATAGAATTTAGAAATCAAAATTTAACAAGGAATGTTAAAAAATAGTTCTTACATGTAAATGGAGAAAAATTTATCTTTATCTCTATTTCTATCTCTATCCCTATCCACATCCACATCCATATCCATATCTATATCTATATATTTTAAGACTCAAAGGGCTTCCACTCTTTGACCATTGTGAAAGCCACTGCACATCTGGAAGCTGTGGACAATGAGGGTCACACACTGAGATAGTTCCCTCTTAGTATCTGTTCTTATTTACCCTCATGAGTAGTGATTAAGTTTTATCTGCTATTCTTATGTGACTCTGCTACTCTTAATCTGTACTCCCTTGTACTAAAGATATTATCTTTAAGTGGGAGGTTTGTTGAGGGAGAACAAAAGAAGTAAAGTAGGTAGAATACCTGGGATTATAGGATTTTGAACCTATGACATCCAGTCCAAGTCTTTGACAGATGAGAAAACTGTGAACTAAAGAAAATAAGTAAAAATAAAAATAACTAGCAACTATAGGGCATTGAGGTTTGCAAAATACTTTGCATAAGCTAACTCATTGGATCCTCAAATGCCTCTATGAGGTGAGTGCCATGATTATCTTTATTTTATAGATGAGGAAACTGAAGTTAAGAAAAGTCCATTAACTTGCCCAGGATCAATGTCTATCTGATACAAGATTCCAATTTAGAGCTTCGTGATTCTAAGTCCTGCACTCTGAACACTAAGGTTTTTTTTTTGTTTTTTTTTTCAGGTTTTTGCAAGGCAAATGGGGTTAAGTGGCTTGCCCAAGGCCACACAGCTAGGTAATTATTAAGTGTCTGAGACCAGATTTGAACCCAGGTACTCCTGACTCCAAGGCCGGTGCTTTATCCACTATGGCACCTAGCCACCCCTGAACACTAAGTTTCAAGAGAAACACAGTTAGGTTTGATGTAAGGAAAAGCTTCCTAAGGAGTAGAGTTAAATAATCATCAAATGGACGCCTTAAGAGACAACGAATTCCTGTTAAATTGAAAAAAAAAAAGATTTAAAAAAGCCCAATAACAACTTATCTGGAATGTCATAAATGGTGTCCTTGTTTAGGTGCAGCAAGTTGGACTAGAGGTAGTGTGGTAGCATCTGGATTCAAATCCTATACACAATACTTCGAATTTGTGTGACCATGCCAGACCTGGACCTAGGTTTCCATTTCATCTCTCAATGTTAATATCTGCACTATTTCACTAGGCTGCTGTGAAATTCAGTGATAACATATATCAAGGACTTTTCCTAAGGCACTAAAGTATCTGATAGCATCATCATGATGAAGATGATTTTGATTATGATTATCATAATTATTATCTCATCTAGAAAAATTCACATTTCAGAAGAAAGGTGGACTAGATTTATACCTTATGACAGGCAGTCTCCACTTGTTGCCATAGTGTTCTCAGAAAACAGCATTCAAACTGAAACAATAGAATAGTATTTTCCAGTTCATACTAGTCATCATAAAAACTGCAGCTCCCTTTTTATATCACTAGATGGCACTCTTCCTTCAGTAAGATGCCATCCTATGTTTACAACTGCCTGGGAAACTGGACCAAAGAGATAGATCAAAGTAATCAATTGCAAAATTCTAATGAAGGATCAGTGAACAGAATTCTCTAAAAGTCAACTTTTACTAAGCTGAGTTGAGAGGAGAGGAGAGGAGAAGGATGAAAGGGGAAAGGAGAAGAGATACAGGAATATATATGTATGTATGTATTTATTTATTTATACATGAATGAGAAATCATATCTATTCCATCTATATTAGGTATGTTTATGGTTTATATTGCCATTTAAATGAGATGAATTCCTGCAGTCACTCAAAAGCAACAATAAAGGACGGCTAGGCGGTACAGTGGATAGAGCATTGGTCTTGCAGTCAAATCTGAGTTCAAATCTAGCCTCAGACCTCTGACTTAACCCCAACTCCCTCTCCCTCCCCCCCCCCCCAAATGCACAATATAGTCCTTGGCTAATGGGTAGAAAAACACTAATCTAGAACAAACCCTTCACTTTCCTCTTAAATCTTTTTCTTTCCTTTCTTCTGCTACCTTTCATTACCCTACTTGAGGCAGTTATTATCCCTCACTCAGACTACAATAATAGCAGGTCTTCCAACCTCCAGTTTGGTTTTAAGAGTCAAACACTGAAAAATCTATTTGATCCTAAAGTTGACAGGGAGGTAGTCATAATGCCATATGATTAAAAAAATCCTAGGAATGAAAATTTTATGTTCTGTGTTTTGTTAAATGGAAATAACTTTCTGTAGATATAATTTATAAATATAGTATTTGATTAGAAAATGTGGTTGCTGATTTCATCAGATTCTAATTTATCCTATCCAGCTCCGATGGCTACTTTGATGGTTCCCCCTTGCATATCAAATAGCTCGATTCTTGGGCATTCAATATTCCTTTAAACAATTAGACACCAGTTTACCTCTCTAGGTTTATCTCACATTTCTCCTATTCACATAGAATATATTCCCACTTCCTTCTATTACTCAAATGAATGGTGGTCTTTCCTACCTCATAGTCTTTTCCCATAACTAAAAATTCTTTCTATCTCATAAGCTCTGGCTCTTGAAATCTTTTCCATTCTTTTAAGGCCCAGCTGGGATATGCCACTTCCTACATGAAGCATTCCTGATCCTTTGCCAAGCCAGAAATTTCTTTCTACTTCCCTAATACTTTGTTTATATCACTCCTGTCCACATTACATGTTAATTTGTTATTTAATTTAATAATGTTATTTACTTACTTCTATTATTTATCCCACTAGACTTGACCACCTCTACAATCATATACCAATACAAAATAACTTATAACCATAATAATAATATTAACTAGCAGTTATAAAATGTCTAAAGGTTTGCAAAGTATTTTAGGTATATCATCTCCTTTTCTCTGAGACTATCAATGAGATGATCTCTACCATTCTCTTGTTCTGTGACTGAATTCAAATATTTTCATCCAAATGAGAACATTCAGACTGAAGACATCTCAAGCAAGCAATCGCTCAATAAACATTTATTAAATACCTACTATGTCCCAGGCCCTGGGATTAGAAAGGTAAAAATGAGAACATCTTTACCTTCAAAAACTAACTCATCACTTCCCAACCCAACAACTGGATCTAAGAGAATGCGTTGTCAGAGTTGTCAGACAGATTGCATTATATTTAAATTCTACTACTACTACTACTAATAATAATAATAATAAGAAGAAGAAGAAGAAGAAGAAGAAGCACAACAAATAGATTTGCTGAGTCCTCAGAAATTGGGATGCTGCTGCTTGGAGAGGATACCATTTCTCCCCCCCACACACATGTCCTTTGCATCCAGTGATAGAGAAGAGGAGATACACAGATAGAGTAAAAGGTATAGTAAAATGAATAGGAGGAGGGTAGCTCTTGCAATTGGAAACATCAGAGAAAAGATTTCAGGGAGAAATAAGTCCTTTAGTTGAGAATGGAAGGAAATGAAGGCTTCCAAGATGGGGAGGTGGGATAGGAAGGTATCTTAAGATGGGTGATACCCTGAAGGATTAGACAGAAGAGAAGGAGTAACATGAATGAGGAACAGTAAAGATGTTCAGTATGGCTAATAAATAAAAGTTTAGGAAGGGAAGTAAATGAGTAATTAGGTTTGAATAAGTTGGAGCCAGGTTGTAATGAACTTGAAGAGACAAACTAAGAAGTTTATATCCGGGGGCCATATCACCTCATGATCAAATGGTCCAAGGAATACAAGGCTTGTATAACCTGGTTTATTAAACTGGAAGAATTTTATAAGGATACAACACAGTTATAAACACAATTTTCTGTGATTAGAAAGTGTGGAAGTCCAGTACTAGGCCAACTGAACCCTATTAGGCAGAAAGGGAAAGTGTAGCTGTCTACTCTACCTCCCCAGTCTAGGAGGCCACTCTGCTATTGCTCAACCACTCAGCCTTGTCTCCTGACCACCTCTGCTCATATCCTATCCCAGACTGACCTGTTACTGTTTGCTATTCTCACTTTTGCTTCTGTCCCTGTCTGATTCACTATCACAGTTCCTAAGTTCGGATTGGCCCACCTGTTTTTTTTTTTGACAAACTAATCTGCTTCATCCCTTGGACATCATATGAAAAAGATACTTCATTTGGAGTCCTAGATTTTGGGTTCAAAAAATCAAATTAGATTTAGAGTGGGTCCTTTAGATGACCTTGGAGGTTGTCTAGTACAACCCCTTCATTTTATAGTTGAGGAAACCAAGACCCAGGTTGAGGAAGCAACTTGTCCAGGGGTCAAAGAGGTAGTAAATGGTAAAACTGGGATTCAAAACAAATTCAAATTAAATAGCTAAAACTAGTCTTATCACTGCAAAAAATTGCCAGCAGTTTCCATGTAATATTTGAATAAGTCTTGTCTGGAACTCAAGTTTTCTTTTACTATCAAATGGGGGCAGGGGAGACAAACTAGATGATCCACAAGGGTCCTTCCAGCTCTAAATTTATAATAAAGTTTACTTTCTGGTTGAGAATTTGCTTTGCATAATAAAATCATCTCTACCAGGAATCTTCCCTAAGCCACTGAGCCTAATTGCAAGGTTCCCTTGCATTGCAAGACTTTTTTCTACTTGTCAATTTTCATCCTCAAACCTAAGTGTTTACACCACCTGCTAGCTAAACATCTGGTGCAATTAAATTAGTTGAGAACGGAGTCTGTGAAGGACTTTCTTGGGGAAGTAAATGTAGAGGATAAAAAAAAACTCAGCTCTCAAAAATGGATTTCATAACATGGATGAGTTGTGTGACTCAGTTCTGATCAATCAATATCCTCATCTGTTAAATGGGTAAAATAATACTTGGGCTACAAATCTCAACACCACTGTAAAAAAAAAGGTGAAAAGTTGCTCTAGGAGGATGTGAGGGCAGGAATTCCCAGAAGCTCTTCCCAAAAAACTCCAAAAGCCATAAAACTGTGACTCTAACCATATTCTAAAGAGATTCACAGAAAGACTGAATAAAACAACTCTCCAGCCCAAGACAATGTGCTGTGGGAAGGATCTATTCTACCAGACCGGGGTTGGAAACAGTTGCAGTATGAACCAGGGAGGCACATCCTGAAGCAAACCAGTTCCAGCCTTCCAGCAACAGCCACTAGTGGGGTGCCTGATCTTGGAGGGTCAGTGGGAGAACTCTATCACACCAGAGTAAGCATGGATCCCAGGCCAGCGCAGACCTCAGGGCAGCCCCACCCTGGGAACCTATCACCTGGCAGCTGCTTCCAGAGTACTCAGTCCCTAAATGGTAAGGGAATTGGGGTAGCAGAGGTCTTTCTGCTATCCCTGGAGCAGGACTCTACTGCTTTGCTCTTACTCAGATCCAGGTCCCAGTCTGGGCCCCCATACTACCATGGAGGAACAGGGACCCTTCTCACAGCTCCAGGGCAGAGGAGAGGGCTTGTGTTCATCCACAGACCAGAGCATAGGCCAGAAGAGCAGTAAAAGCCTCTCATAAACCATTGGAAGAATTAAGGTCCTGGGGTGAGTATCCCCAAACCCCCCCCAAAGCTTGGAACTACATTAAAATCAGTCATAGGCTAAGAAAATGAACAAAGAACAGAAAAAATAGAATATGACCATAGAAAATTACTTTGATCCTATGAAGGATCAAAATATACACTGAGAGGATAATAAAGTCAAAGCTTCTGCACCCAAAGCCTCCAAGAAAAAATAGGAACTGGTCTCAGGCAATGGAAGAGCTCAAAAAAGACTGAAAATCAAGGGAAATAGAGGAAAATTTGGGAAGAAAAATGAGAGCAATGCAGGTAAATCATGCAAACCAAGTCAACAGCTTGGTGAAGGAGATACAAAAATACTGAAGAAAATAACATGTTAAAAACCGGATTAGGTAAAATTAAAAAGTCTTCCACAAGACCCATGAAGAGAAGAATGCCTTAAAAAAGCAGAAATGGTCAGTTGGAAAAGGAGATACAAAAGCTCTCTGAAGAAAATAGTTCCTTCAAATGTAGAATGGAGTTAAAAGAAGCTGATGATTTTGTGAGAATTCAAGAAACAATAAAACAAAACCAAAAGTTTAAAAACCTAGAAGAAAATACGAAATATCTCACTGGAAAAACAACTGACCTAGAAAACAGATTTACAAGAGATAATTTAGAAAATTATTGAGCTACCTGAAAGTCATGACAAGAAAAGAGTCTAGACTTCATTTTTCAAGAAATAATCCAAGGGGCAGCTAGGTGGCACAGTAGATAGTGCACTGGCCCTGGAGTTAGGAGGACCTGAATTCAAATGTGATCTCAGTCACTTAACAATTTCCCTAGCTGTGTGACCTTGGGCAAGTCACTTAAACCTATTGCCTTAAATAAATAAAATTTAATTTTTTAAAAAAAGAAATAATCCAGTAAAATTTCCCTGAGATCCAAGAAGCAGAAGATAAAATAGAAATTGGGGGAACCCACAATCATCTCCTGAAAGAGATGCCCCCCCCAAAAAAACTTCCCAGGAATATTAGACATTTTAGCCAAATTCCAGAACTCCCATGTCAAAATAAAAATACTACAAACAGCCAGAAAGAAACAATTCAAAAATTGTGGAGTTACAGTCAAGATAACACAAGATGTAGTAGCGTCTACATTAAGGGCTCTTAGGGCTTGGAATATGATATTCCAGAAGGCAAATCAACTATATAGCAAAACTGAACATCATCTTTCAGGGGAAAAGATGAACATTCAATGAAACAGAGGACTCTCAGACTTTCCTGTTGAAATAACCAGAGCTGAATAGAAAGTTTGATCATCAGGTAGGGGACTGAGGTGAAACACAGGGAGGGTGAACGGGAAGGGCAAATTCTGAGGGATTTAATGATATTGAACTGCTTATATTCTTGCATGGGAAGATGATACTGATAACTCATATGAACCTTCTCAGAGAGATAGAATGGGTTAAGATCATTCACATAAAAGAGTCAAGAAAAATCTTTTACAACATAGTGGAAGGGGAGAAGGGTAAGGGGGAATGAGTGAGTCTTCATCCTCATCAGAAATGGCTCAAAGAGGAAATAACATACACAGTCAAAAGTGTATAGAACTTTATCTTACCCTAGAGAAAAATGAGAGGAAAGGAATGGGAGAAAGGGGACAAGGGGAGGGGAAGTGGAGTGTAGGTGATAGAAGAGAGGGATGATTGTGAGAAAGAGTAGTCATATACAACACACTTCTAAGGAGGGACAGGGTAAAAGGAGTGAGAGAATAGAATAAATGGGAGTAGTAAGGAATGGATGGAAGGAAATAAGCTAGCAATAGCAATTGTGGGAAAAAAATACTGAAACAACTTCTCTGATGGACTTATAATAAAGTATGTGATTCATCCCAGAGACAGAATTGATGGCATCTTAACACAGACTGAAGTACATTTTTTTCTCATTTCATTTCTCTTGAGGTTTCTCTATCTTTTGAGGGGGGAGAGGGGTTTATGTTTACTTTTTTTTTTTAGGTTTTTGCCAGGCAAATGGGTTTAAATGGCTTGCCCAAGACCACACAGCTAGGTAATTAAGTGTCTGAGGCTGGATTTGAACTCAGTTACTCCTGACTCCAGGGCCGGTGCTCTATCCACTTTGCCACCTAGCCATACCTATGTTTGCTTTAGCAACAAGATTATGGTAGTAATTTTAAAATAAATAAATAAACAAATAATTAATTAAATAAATAAATCATTAA
Source organism: Macrotis lagotis (assembly GCF_037893015.1). NCBI lineage: Eukaryota > Metazoa > Chordata > Mammalia > Peramelemorphia > Peramelidae > Macrotis > Macrotis lagotis. The sequence continues at coordinate 40,320,661 of NC_133665.1, forward strand.
AACTTTTTTTAAAAGTTGCTCTATTAAAAAGCTAGAATCACAGTTGCAGACATTTAACCAAATTTCATTTTATAGAGGAGAAATAAAAGATTAGGTGAATTGAATAAGACCCTCCCTTGCCCCCCTCCCAAGTAAAAGGGAGAGAGGGAGGAAGGGAAGGAGGGAGGGAGGAGGAAGGAGGGAAGAAGGGGAGGAAGGAAGAAAGGAAGGAATAATGGGAAGGAAGGAAGGAAGGAAGGAAGGAAGGAAGGAAGGAAGGAAGGAAGGAAGGAAGGAAGGGAGGGAGGGAGGGAGGGAGGGAGAAAGGGAGAACATATGCACCAGGCACTGTGTTAAGCACCTTTAAAATATTTCATTTGATCTTCACAATGACCCTGAGAGGTAGGTGCTCTGAGGTAGGTCCCTATTTTACAGATGAGGAAATGGAGGTTGACAGAGGTAAGGTGATGGCTCAAGTTCACACAGCTAGTAAGTGTCCGAGACTAGTGGAACTCACTCACTTCATCCAGTGCCTCCAAGGCAGAGCCAGGATCTGGCCTGAAGTTGTCTGCTTCTAAATTCCGTACCCCCTCCACCCCCAGTTCCTTCATATGAGAGTCTGAATATTAAAATGGAAACGCCCTGAAACGACGTAATAGTTCCTCAGGGGCTGGCCTGTCCAATCTCTCATTCCCAGTTCTGTTGCTGAAATGCCAGAAATGTTTCTGGAACTGTTCCCATAATGATTAACTTGTGTTCAGTCCTTGGGCCCAGAAAGGAGGTGCTCCATTGGCTTTGCTCAGGCTGGCTTTGCTTGGGCATTCTGGGACAATACACTCCTTATGCAGCCTTCTTTGTTGTCTTATCAGGTCAGGGAGAGTTAAGTGAAAAGATTATCCCTACCTCTATGTGAATCTGATCCCAGCAAGCTTTGTACTTTATTTTGCTTTGTAACTTTTCCTCTCCTTAATTACCTATTAAATAAAATTTTGTTGTTAACCCTATTATATTTCTCACTAGGATTAAAGAAAGGGTTTTTTACCTTTGCCTATAGCAGGGATGCTTAATCTGAGTTCCTTGAATTGACTTTTCTCAAGTTTATTTCAATATAATTGATTATATTATTTTATTACAAATATTGTAATACCAAAAATACTATGTAGTTTTTTTAATTATTAAAGATATTATTTGAGGTTTACAATTCCCTCCAATCTTACTTCCCCCCCCCCCCAAGGAAAGCAATCTGTCAGTCTTTACTTTGTTTCCATGTTGTACATTGATCCAAATTAAGTGTGATGAGAGAGAAATCATATCCTTAAGGAAGAGACAAGAAGTCTATGAGGTAACAAGATCAGACAATAAGATATCTGGTCCCCCTCCCCCAAATTAAAGGGAATAGTCCTTGAACTTTGTTCAAACTCCATGGCTCTTTATCTGGATACAGAAGGCACTCTCCTTTGCAGACAGCCCAAAATTGTTCCCGATTGTTGCACTGATGGAATGAGCAAGTCCTTCAAGGTTGATCATCACTGCCATGTTGCTGTTAGGGTGTACAGTATTTTTCTGGTTCTGTTCATCTCACTCAGCATCAGTTCATGCAAATCTCTCCAGGCTTCCCTGAAATCCTGTCCCTCCTGGTTCCTGGTTTCTAATAGAACAATAGTGTTCCATGACATGCATATACCACAGTTTGCTAAGCCATTCCCCAATTGAAGGATATTTACTTGATTTCCAATTCTTTGCCACCACAAACAGGGCTGCTATAAATATTTTTGTACAAGTGATGTTTTTACCCTTTTTCATCATCTCTTCAGGGTATAGACCCAGTAGTGGTATTGCTGGATCAAAGGGTATACACATTTTTGTTGCCCTTTGGGTGTAGTTCCAAATAGCTCTCCAGAAAGGTTGGATGAGTTCTATGTGGGTTTTTTAATGCATTTAAAAACACCTTTGACTTCACTGGATTGCCAAAGGAGTCTCTGATTTTCTGTCTGTCTATCTCTGTCTCTATGTGTATACACATGTATGCAAAATTCGTATATTCTTATATATATATATATATGAATATATTTATATATAAATGTATTCAAATACAAAGGATTATAAATGTAACTAATTTATTGATATATACTCCCTTTTCCTTCTTGAGAGAGACAGAGATATGTCTTATCTATATCTGTCTATCTGTCTCTTTCTGGAAAGGGAAGAGGGTGGGGGGGAAGGAGAGAGAAAGAGAGTCAGAGAGAGAGAGAGAGAGAGAGAGAAAGAGAGAGAGAGACAGACAGACAGACAGACAGACATTCTTCTCTAGAACCTAGATATACTCCCAAATGATGGGTAATTTTTAGTCCAAAGAGGAACCATTTTAAATACACATCCAGAGGGTAGAAGTCTCCACTTGGTAGCATTTTTACCTTGTGTTAATACACACTTCTTGAATTAACCAAATTGCAATTTTATAAAAGAAATATAGTTAGAATTTTAAATTTTTGTAAGTAAAAAGAGGAAGCTTAGGACCTTTGGAACTTTAGGCAAATCACATAAGTTCCCTGGACCTCAGTTTCCCCAGCTGTAAAATGAGAAGATTGGCCAATTGTTGAAGTCCCTCAGAGGTCTAAATCTATCTTCTTAAACTGAATAAAATAAGCCTTTTGATCATCACCTTTCTTAATATATTGGCACTTGACTACTCAAATGTCATCTCTAAAACAATTATATTTTCCCCAACTAGGCAGCCTGCAACCCATCAGGGCCCATCCCACTCTGAGTTATTCTTCTAATAGTAAACATAGAAGCATAAAACTCTGCTCTTTATTCTGGAAATAGGTTTCTGCCCTTAGTCCACCCTTAATTAGCCCCATGATACACAGCCTCAGTAAAAGGATACCCTTGCAGATTAGACAACTCCCTTAGAGGGTAAAAAACAGAAAGAATGAACATACCTCTCAACAAATGAAGCATAGCATGATCTAAGGAGCCTTATCTATATCAGCAGAGAAACAAGAATGAAGTTAGGTTAGGAAATAATTTACTCAAATCATTTGGAAATAAGTGGTCTAATCAATTATGGCAAAGGAAAGGAAAAAGGGTTTGGGAGGTTTGTTCTGCTGTTTTCATGGTGCTGCTGAACTCTTCCATTCCTTAAATTTGGGTCCCCTCCTCTCTCTTTCAGCCAAGGATAGGAAAAAGTTGCAGGTAAAAAACAAGAGTGAAAGTTAATAAACTTTGCACAGGGTTTCAGCCTTTAATCTGCATTTTCTTCTTCTGCCATTTACCTTAGGTCTCCTCCAAAGCAAACCAGTGTCAACACTAACCTTGTCTCTAGGTTCCATTAGTTTCATTAACCCTTCATAGTTTTTACTTTCTTTAGTCTGGACCAGAGAATCAAGGTTCTAGAACTGGCAGGGACTTCAGAAGCATTCTAGGGCAAGCTTTTTTTACAGATGAGGAAACTGAGGACTAAAAAAGGTTAAATAATTAGTCCAAGATCAGAAAGCTAATGTCAAAGGCAGAGCACAAGTTTCTTTTATGGGATCCTTTAGTAAATCGTTATAACCCCCCAAATCAGACTTTAGCAAAAGTAGATTGTAGTGTAACTAGGGGGCACAATTAGTACAAATCTAGCCTAAGATACTTAGTAACTGCAAGACTCAGCTGTGTGCCACAGTAGCAAGTCACTCAATCTCATTTTTCTCAACTGTAAAATGGAGATAACAATAGTGCCTTCCTCCCATGGTTATTGTGAAGACCACATGTGATAAAAATTGTAAAGTGCCCTGGCAGAGAGTAAAGGATCTGATCTAGGATGGGTCTGAAGCTAGAAAGGCTCAGTTGCATATCAGTCAACAAACACCAAGACAGTTCAGAGAAAATGAGAACATAAAAGCTGTAGGGACTGGAGCTCTGAGTTGTATTAGCCATGTGTGTGTTCCCTGTCTTAAAAGTCCACCAGACTTTTAAATCTGTGCCCACTCCCTCCTGAGTGTATTGGAGAGGAGGGTACACTCCTGGTTAACGTCAATGCTTTGTAACTCCTGTTCTTACTAGACAATTGAGCAAACCCAGTCTCCTGGATGATTTTTTTCTTTTTAGTTTTTGCAAAGCAAATGGGGTTAAGTGACTTGCCCAAGGCCACACAGCTAGCTAATTATTAAGTGTCTGAGGCTGGATTTGAACTCAGGCACTCCTGACTCCAGGGCCGGTGCTCTATCCACTGTGCCACCTAGCTGCCCCCTGGCTGATTTTTAAGAAGCAGCACAGGAATGGGGGAATCTCAAGATATTATTAAGAGGATGTTGACCTTAATGATTATTCTCTAGAGCCCTGGATAGAGTAGAGTGTGAGTTGAGGGAGTGAGCACAGAGATTGTGTTACATTGTAATTTCATTATTTTTTTCATTTTTATTTCATTTTTAAAATAAGAGCTAGTATGTACATAAAGCTTTAAAGTTTGCAAAGTGCTTTACAAATAACTCATTTATCCTCACAAAAATTCTGGGATGTAGCTGTTACTATTATATTATATCACATTATATTATGCTTCTTATATTTGTTATATTATTATATATTCTATATTGTATCACTGTATTGTTATTATATATACAAATATGTATATATACATATATATGTATGTATATATATATCTTGACCAATTTAAATCCTAGTCTATTTCCACAATAAATAGTCAATGCTAATAAATCACTTTACAGATGAGGATGAGAGGGATTAAATGATTTGCCCAGGGTCACACATCTACTAAGGGTAAGGCTATATTTGAACTCAGATCTTCCTGGCTCCAGGTCCAATGGTCTATGTATTGTGCCAATTAGCTATTTAAGTGAACTAGAGCAGTTCTGTGCTCATCGTTTCCATAACCAGGCCTGGTGGCACAACCTACCAACTTGGGACAGGTTATGATCAAAGTCCATCTGTTGTCTATCATCCTTGCTATGTGATCTACTTAAGAGGTTTCTCATGAAAAACTTCTTCCAGTAAATAGGCACTGTCCCCACCCCTTCTGCTAAGCTCTTTATCTGTAATAAGAGTAGACCAGAAAAAATTTGCCATTATTTTTTTCTGCCCTGGGTGACCAACCACAAGTTTTTGCTTATCACTTTCTACTATAGACCAACAGGATATATATATTTGGACCACACTGAAGACAAACATTTCTACCTTGTTTTCCACAAGTAGTTAAAATATGTTAGGTTAGATGAAACAATTGTAAAAAAAATTAAATGCTAACTAGTAGAGTACCAAGTTCAAGAATAGTTCAGCTAAGAGAGATCAGTATGGGACAGAATTATAAAGTCTCAAAGAATGAGTAAGAATGAAATAAATGGGAGGAGAAAGGGTCTTTTAGCAGACCAATAAAAGAGAGTCAGCACAAATAAAGACACTGGAAAGCCTTTATATGCTTAGAAAATATTAAAAATAGCTCTTATTGCCTGCAGGAGAGCTTACATTTGAGAAAATGATGGGAAATATTGTTGAATAGTTTAAGGCAAGGTCAGACCATAAGAAGCCTCCCAGGTCAGAGAGGTTTGTACTTTATGCATTAAGCAATGATGAAAGTCAGGTACTGGATATTAATCAGGTATCATTGTGCAGGATGGTTTAAGAGAGAAAAATTGGAGACACCGAGATCACTGAGAAGTTGTAAAGGTATTAAAATGGTAGCAGAAGAAATGAAAGGGGAGAAGGGGAGAATTCATATGGCTCTTTGAAAAAATTTTTATAAAGGTGTCAGACTGAGATCAAGAATTTTCCGGGGGTTGGAGCCAAGATGGCGACAAGAAGGGATCAAGTCTTAGGCGCTCTCTGATAAAACGTGAAACTAAAGACTCTAAACTTTCGAGAGACAGAACCCACAAAGGGACCCAGAGAGGCAGTTCTCCTACTCAAGGTAACCTGGAAAAGAGCAGAAAGGCTCTGCTCCCCGGGGTTGGAGGGGCAGCCTGCCAGACCGAAATAACTTCAGCCTCCTGGAGGCAGCCCCAGGGAGCTGGGAGCCACGGCTCACAGCAGCGGGGGAGTCTCCTGAGCTGCACTCCGGGGAGCACCGGGCACAAAGTGGGGGAACAGCGGGGGACCTCTGCCAGAGCGAGCAAGTGGAACCCAGCCCTCAGGGCACACAGCTAGCAGCTTGGTCTTTTCCCAGCCCTGATCCAGGAAACAGAAGCAGGCAGAGCTGGTAAGCAGGAGCCTCCAGAGCATGAGCCCATTGAGCTGAGGGAGGGGAGTGAAGAGAGACTGCACAACTCTGTCCTCTACCCCTGGAACAGGACTCTGGGGCTCTGACCACATTCAGATCCTGATAGCAGTCTAGCCCCGTCCCCCACAGAATAGCAGCCCCCCCCCCACCTCAGCCCTGTGGCAGAGCACTTATGGTCATTCACAGACCAGGAGAGAGGACAGAGCCTCACACACTGAGACCCTTGTGGGAGTGTCCCAAAATCTCAGGAAGCACCCCAAAACTAGGCTCAGGCTGGGAAAATGAGCAAGCAGAGAAATAAGAGGAAGACCATTGAGAAATATTTTGCTCATGAGCCCAAGAAGGATCAAAATACTCAGTCTGAAGATGAGGAAGCACAAGCTCCTGCATCTAAAGACTCCAAGAAAAACAGAAATTTGGCTCAGGCTATGGCAGAGCTCAAAAAAGACTTTGAAAATCAAATGAAGGAGTTGGAAGAAAAACTGGGAAAAGAAAGGAGAGAGATGCAAGAAAAACATGAAAATGAAGTCAGCAGCTTAGTCAAGGAAATCCAAAAAAATGCTGAAGAAAATAGCATGCTAAAAACCAGCTTAGGTCAAATGGATAAAACAGTTCCAAAAGTTATTGAGGAGAAGAATGCTTAAAAAAGCAAGATTGGCCAGATGGAAAAAGAGATAAGAAAACTGAGGAGAACAAATCCTTCAGACAAAGAATAGAATTCAGGGAGATTGATGAATTTACCAGAAATCAGGAATCAATACTTCAAAACCAAAAAAATGAAAAATTAGAAGAAAATGTGAAATATCTCATTGAAAAAACAACTGATATGGAAAACAGACTTAGGAAAGATAATTTAGAAATTATTGGAATACCTGAAAGTCATGATCAGGAAAAGAGCCCTGACATCATTTTCAAAGAATTACTATAGGAAAATTGCCCTGATATTCTAGAAGCAGAGGGCAAAATAGAAATGGAGAGAATCCACCGATCCCCCAGAGAAAGAGATCCCAAAAAACCAACCCCTAGGAATATTATAGCCAAGTTCCAGAACTCCCAAGTCAAAGAGAAAATATTACAAGCAGCCAGAAGGACACAGTTCAAATATCATGGAGCTGTAGTCAGGATCACACAGGACCTAGCAGTAACTACATTGGAAGCTCATAGGGCTTGGAATACAATATACCGGAAGGCAAAAGAGCTTAGAATGCAGCCAAGAATGAACTACCCAGCAAGGCTGAATGTCCTCTTCCAGGGAAAAAGATGGACTTTCAATGAACCAGGGGAATTTCAAATGCTCCTTTTGGAATGGCCAGAGCTGAACAGAAGGTTTGATCTTCAGATACAGAACTCAGGTGAACCATAGAGATTGGAGGAGAGGGGGGAAATATGAGGGACTTAATGAGGCTGAACTGCATGTATTCCTGCATAGAAAAATGACACTGATAATACTCATATGAACCTTCTCAGTTAATAGAGCAGGTAGAAGGAGCTTTTATAGTTGAAGCACAGGAGAAAGCTGAATTTGAAGATAAAATATGGTGTAAAAATGGAGTCAATAGAAAAAAAGGGAAATGGAATGGGAGAAAGAAATAGGAGAGGGGGAATAGGCCAAGATATTTCATATAATAAATTTTTTTTATTATTACAATGAGCTATTGCAATGATATGAAAGGGGGGAGGCAAGGGGGAATGAGGGAACCTTTGCTCTCATCAGAGTTGGCTAGGAGAGGAAACAGCATATATACTCAATGGGGTATAGGCATCTGGAGTAAGAAGGAGGGGAGCAGGGGGAAGGGGTGGGGATGTGAATGAAGGAGGAGAGGATGGACCATGGGGGGAGAGTGGTCAGATATAACACATTTTCTTTTTTACTTCTTGCAAGGGGCTGGGATTGAAAGGCCTGTCCAGGACCATAGGGCCAGGTGGATTCTGGGCCTAAGGGGTGGTATGGGGGCTCAGGGCTTCTTGGCCCCAGGACCAGGGATCTGTCTTCTGTGCCACTCAGCTACCCTACAGCAGAGTCAGAGTGAAAGGAGAGAGAAAATATAGCACATGGTAGTGGAGAAATAAGAAAGGAGGGAGTTGCAATCAGCAATGGCAATGTTGGAAAAATATGGAAGTAACTTTTGTGATGGACTTACCATAAAGAATGTGATCCACCCATGACATGTTGGTGTTGGAACAAAGACTGAAGCACATTTATTTTTATTATTATTTGGGGGAGGGTGCAGGGAAATGGGGCTGGGTAGCCTGCCTGGGGTCACATAGCAGGGTGATCTTTGGGTGTCTGAGGCCAGATTTGGACCCGGGTGCTCCTGACTCAAGGGCCAATGCTCTGTCTGCCACCCAGCCACCCCTACTATTATTATTATTTTATTTTATTTTGGGTCTTTTTTTTTTCTTCTTTTGGGTTTTTGCAGGGCAGTGGGGATCAGGTGGCTTGCATGTCACATGGCTGGGTGATTGTTGGGTCTTTGGGGCTGGATGTGGGCTCAGATGCTCGTGGCTCCAGGGCTGGTGCTTTGTCCATTGCGCCACCTGGCCATACCTACAATTATTACTATTATTCTTTTTTTAATTTTAATTTTTTTCTCTCCTCTTTACTTTATCGCCCAAGCAAGTCTATATTCATGGGGGGAGGGGTATTTTGTTTACTCTTAAACAAGAATATTTTATTAATGTAAAAAAAATCATTTGTACAAAATGAGAATTAAAAAATAAAATTAAAAAAAGGTGTCAGACTAAATTAAAAAAATGAAGGAAAGAATCAAATTTGGTTTTGAATGATTTAACCTGGTATCTGATAAATAGACTTCAGACTAAAAGCCTGAAGTCAAGAAACATTAGATTCAAATCCAGACTCAGATACTTAGTAGCTATGTGACCCTGGACAAATCACTTATCCCTATTCACCTCTGTTTTTTTTTTATCTGTAAAATGAGCTGAAGAAGGAAATGGCAAACCACTCTAGTATCTGGAAGATTCCTTAGAGGTCATCATGTTGAACCACTTCATTTCCATTAATCAACAAACATTTATTAAGTGCCTACTAAGTACCAGACTCTAGTTAAGGATACAGAAAGAAGCAAAAGACACTCCTTAACCTCAAGATCACAGATAAGGAAACTGAGGCCTAGAGGGTTTAAGTCATTTGTTCAAGGTCACATGAGGAAGTTAATAGCAGATTTAAATTCAGTTACCTGGACTTCAACCTCATTGTTTTTTCCATAAGTCAATCATTTTTTAATGAAATATGACTCTGATTTTATTTGGGTTTTCTTGGTTTGCCATTTCCTTCTCCAGCTCACTCCACAGATGAGGAAACTGAGGCAAACATTTAGTATCTGAGGTTGGGTTAGAATTCTTTTTTGTTGTTTTTTGTTTTTGTTTTTGTTTATGTTTTTGCAAGGCAAATGGAGTTAAGTGGCTTGCCTAAGGCCACACAGCTAGATAATTATAAAGTGTCTGAGACCAGATTTGAACCCAGGTACTCCAGACTCCAAGACTGGTGCTTTATCCACTACGCCACCTAGCTGCCCCGGTTAGAATTCTTAAAGATGAGTCTTTCTAACTTTCTATTTCTATTCATTGTGTCACCTAGTTGCCCACTATACTCAATCCTAGGAGACCAAAAGGACAGCTAGAAATGCCAAATCTATTAAAAAAGTGAATGATCAGAAAGACAAGAAGATGGAAAATCAAGTACAATGTCATGTGCCATGAGGACACAAAGATTTAAGAGTAGGTTAGAGTTGTTCAGAAGAAAGAGTTTATCATAAAAAAAATTTAATCATTTGTAGCTCACAATGCTTTCCCCAAGTTTACTTTCAGCAACTAGGGGGTGAATGCTGACCATATCCCCTCTGACCTCCTTCAAGTCAATAGCCTGAGAGGTGGTGCCATCAACAGAAACCCAGTAGTTAGAAAATTAGTGTGTTTTTTTGGGAAGGTAAGATTGTTGGGAGCCTGGAGTAGAGAAAGGGATGAATTCACTTTTTGAGCTGTTGAGTTTTATAGTGAGACAGATAGAAAGCCTGTAAGCATTCAAAATTATAGAATGAAAGGGCAGGTTAAAAAAAAATCAGAGGGGCAGCTAGGTGTTACAGTGGATAAAGCACTGGCCCTGGAGTCAGGAGTACCTTGATCCAAATTCAGTCTCAGACACTTAATAATTACCTAGCTATGTGGCCTTCAGCAAGCCACTTAACCCTATTTGCCTTGCAAAAACCTAAAAATAAAATCAGAACCAAGGATGTTTGTGGGATACATACAGACATGACAATTGAGGCTGGCTACTGTACATTCCCAAGGGTATAATCTACCTGTGAAAGAAAGAAATATTTTAAGAACATTTCAAGAAGATGTAAAGCAACTAGGCCTAGTATCTGCTGTTAACATGGAGAATTTCCATAGTGATCATGACTGATTTAGGTCCAAGTCTATTTCCACAATACATAGATAGTCAATACTCAAGAGAGCTCCCTAGAAACCTTCACTTTTCTTGGACACTCATAGATATTATTTACTTCTGGTGATTGAGACTCAAAGATCAAAATCCACAGACAGCAGCTACATAACCCACACAAAAGGCAAAAAAGAGAGAAGATTCAAGTACTATTATGAATACAAAAGTACAACTTGGTCTTTCTTAGACTTGACCCCACTAGCTTATTCCTGAAAAGCAGCCCAGTGATGCTCCAAATCATTCTGTCACAGTAAAATAATGGGGTTACCCTAACAACCTCTAGTGGCAGTAAGATTCTGCAATCATCTTTTGTGTAGTTACTAAAAATCACTGCCTCTGGGCTCTATTTGCAAGCAGCTAACCCCAAGCTATTGGCTAGCATTTCCCTTTGCACCAGCATGACTACTTCCTGTGCTAATAGTTCCAACACTGATAGATGAGTAAGTTTATTTACTCCGGCCTTCATGTGGCCATGCATACCTTACCTACCTTCTTGACCACAGAAACCATGGCAGTGGCTGTATTCACTAAGGACTGAACAAAAGTCGGGGGTGGGGGTGGGGGAGCAAAACATTTATGAAGCTATCTTTAAGGACCACTTTGACCTTTGCTTATGAAAAGGGACTAATTGGAGAAAGTGACTAGTCTTCCAAGGACCTATGAATGGCTCTTCTCCTAGTTGGACAGTAAGATATTTGCTCTAAACCAGAGGTTCACAATCTTTTGAGTCTTCATTCCCAATGGCTTTCAATAATCTTTCTTTTTGGAGTGATACTGACAGTCCTATGGATTCATTGGAATAGAGTACCTAGATAAAAAAATTCCTTCTACCAATACAAGTTGGCATCTCAATTCTTTCAGGGCTGCCTAGAGCAGTAATGTCAAACAGAAATAGGGGATTAATTCACACATTAGAATCCCTCCAGGTTGCATATTGATTTAGTTTTAATCTGATTAGGAGTGGGGTACTGTTAAAGGACATGTTCTAGCCTAGATCTCTGAGAAGTTGTGACTTCTTTTGCCCAGAATTACAGTATATCTAATTGGGGACATGAACACAGGGCTTCCTGAAGGCCAGTTCTTTATTCACTTCATTGGGCTGTCTCTCCAAACATTTCCTATAATATTATGAATTATGTCACCTCCCTTACAAAACTTTCAGCTGCCTAATTATGGAACCTACACTTCAACTAAATTACAGAGAAGTTGTAATCTATGTTGATAGAGTTACATACTAATGAAATTGCAGATCCTTGACCACAGACAAAGACATTTGTATAGAATAGATCCTTATAAAGATATTATCTCTGACAGCCTAAGGTGGATTCTTCACTTCTGTGAATCAGTTCCAGCATTTGATCTATAATATATCTTTAAAAAATAAGAGTTTGGGATCCTCGGCCAATTGCGTAATTTTAATAGCTCCATTGTTTTTCTGGTTATATAAGAATAAGGATCTCATTAGGTGATTCATTCAAAGATCCTTTCTCCTGCTAACACCAGAGTCAGGCAGAATAGGGGAGATAGATGTGTAGAAACAAACAAGAATGATGAACTGTGTCTTAGAGAAAGGGTTGATCCTGTATTAGAACAAGGTTTGAAGAATTAAAGAAATTTGGCACTACTCCTAGACTTTCCCATCTCCATACTTTGTTCATTAAGTTCTTGATGCCTGAAAGTCCTTTCCTATCACACAATTGACTTATCCTTGAAGATCAAAAGGTCTTAAAACTAAGTTTAAAAAAAAGCTCAAAACTAAGTCAAATTTATAAGAATAAAAGACATTCCCTAATTAATAAGCAGTCAAAGGATCTGAACAGTCAGTTTTTAGAAGAAGAAATTAGTTATCTATGGTCATATGAAAAAAATGCTCAAAATGTTTTGGTTTTTTTTTTTGCCAGGCAATGGGATTAAGTGGCTTGCCCAAGGCCACACAGCTTGGTAATTATTAAGTGTCTGAGACCGGATTTGAACTCAGGTACTCCTGACTCCAGGGCCAGTGCTCTATCCACTTCGCCACCTAGCCACCCCTCAAAATCCTTCTTGATTAGAGAAATCAAATTAAAACAACTCTGAGATATCACCCCATACCTAACAGACTGGCTAAAAAGCAAAATAGGAAAATTATCATTGTTGGAGGGGATATGGGAAAACTGGGACACTAACGCACTCTTGGTGAAATTGTGAACTGACCCAACCATTTTGGAGAGCAATTTGGAACTATGCCTAAAAGGTAATAAAACTGCATAAAATATCCCAAAGAGATAAAAAATGGGAAAAGATCAACATTATAAAAATATTCATAGCAGCTTTTTTGTAGTGGAAAAGAATTGGAAAATGAGGGGATGTCCATCATTTAAGGAATGGTGGAACAAGCTTTGATATATGAATGTGAAGAGTACTGTTGTTATGCAAGAAGTAGGAGGACTTCAGAAAAGCCTGGAAAGACTTACATGAATTTATATTGAGTGAAGTGAGCAGATCCAGGAGAACATTATACACATTAATAGTAACATTGTATGATGATGAAGTATGATGACTTAGCTCCTTTCAGCAGTTCAGTAATCAAGGCCAATTCTAAAAGATTTATGATGGAAAACGTCATCCACATACAGAGAAAGAACTATGTAATCTGAATGTAGATTCAACACACACACTATTTTCACTTTTTAAAACTTGTTTCATGTTTTTTTCTCATGTCCCCCCCCCAAGTTCTGATTCTTCTTTCACAACATGACTAATATGGAAATGTTAAATATAATTGTTTATGTATAACTTATATCAGATTGATTGGCATCATGAGGAGAGGAGATGGAAGTGAATTTGAAAAATGTGGAACTCAAAAGCTTACAAAACGATGATTTTGAAAATTCTCTTTGCATATAATTTAAAAATAAAATAAAATAACATTCAAAAATCATCCAGCTCAAACACCAACCAATTCATGAAGTTTCCCCTGATTCTTGCAACTGGAAAGATCTCTCTATCATCTGATTTCAAAACACCTTATACTCTCCTTAAGTATATATCCTAATTTATTTCATATTTATCCACATAAGTGTCTCATTATTCTTATTAGATTTTATTGTCTGTAAAGACAATACAACAAATAGTAGATATAGACAAATATCATCAGAGACAGAAAAAAAGTTTGTTGATAAGTGAAAGACTTCTAATTGTGTAGTACAATTGATGATGTACAGGTTAGTATACTTCTGTAACCCTTTCGACTAAGGTTAAGAGAAATAAATTGGCTCTCCTTAAGTAAAAGTTTCTGTTATGACCACAAGTCTAAGAAGCACCTAAAAATGTGCCAGACTATATAAACCTAGATTTTTATAGCTAGAATAGCATAAGCAGATAGAAACAGCACACTTGAAAAAAGATCAAACGTTTTTCTACAATAGGCTCCTGCTGGTAGTGGGAAACAGAGACAAATTCCAGGTAAACTGAGTATCTTTGACATCACACACACACACACACACACACACACACACACACACACAAACACACACCACGGATCATATAGATCTAGAAGGGAATTTACAAATCAGAGATGCAGAGCCCAACTCTTTCATCTTATAGGTGAGGAAACTGAGGCACAGAGAGATTAAATGACTTGTCTAGGGTCCCAAACCTATTACATGTCTGAGTCAGTATTTGAACACAAGTCTTCATGACTACAAAGTCCATTTGCTAACTGCCCACCTACAGATAAAAAGTATAATGGGATACTTTTCCAAGTTACTATTGAAACTAGAAATCTGGCTACTACATTCAATAGCCCAAACACTGCTTCAATGTTAGACACAAGTTATGAGGAATTGGAGATTCACCAGAAATAGTGCCATTTAGCCCATTTTTTTAGGGTTTTTTGCAAGGCAATGGGGTTAAGTGGCTTTCCCAAGGCAGTATCTGAGGCCAGATTTGAACTCCAGGGCTGGTGCTCTATCCACCACCCTAGTCCATTTTTCAAATTTTGGCATTTTCTTTATAGTCTAAGACAGTTGGCCTATTATAGAGTAAAGAATATTGGAGAACCTTAACTCTAATTCTCAGTCTGCTAATAAAAAGCTATAGTAGTTTCCAAGTAGTCTTTGGAAAAAAAAAAAAGGCTGAGTTTCCCTATTTCTTCCAGGTTGGAAATGGCTATTCACAGTCCTGATTCCACAATTGATTGAGGAAAAGAGCTCTGATCTGCTTCATTTCTAACATGGACAGATTTGCTCCTCTTCAGGTAACTGGGTAGCCCCCATTCCTGAGCTTGATGTGGACCCTCAGCTTAATTTACTGTTAAGTATAAAACTCCCAAGTTCAAGAGATCCATCTGTCTCAGTCTCCTTAGATGCTGAGATTAAAAGTGTGTGCCAATCAGATTTCAAGGGCATCCCTATTGCAGAATCTATTGGTAAAAGTTATTAGGCACCTACAGTTGTGAATACTTATGGTGATGATGTTTGTTCTTCATTCTGAAAGATAGTATCATGACAAGCACATGAATTGGATTTAAGTGAGAGGATGCTGTGTGTGCTAAGTCACCAGCCTTACTTTCTCCTCCAGAGACATCTGGGTCCAGTGGCCAGATATGAATCAGGAGAACTGGAGATGGACCTGGATGCAAGGAAATCAGGATTAAGTGACTTGCCCAAGGTCACACAGCTAATAAGTGTCAAATGTCTGAGAACTGATTTGAACTCTGGTCCTCCTGACTCCAAGGCCAGTAATTTATCTACTGTATCACCTACTGGCTTATAAGTGAGGAGCTCAGACTATCTTGAAGTGTGCATTTCCTAGATCTCTGGTTCTGAATTGCCTCATAAAGAAAATAAGCTCAAATTCCGCTAGCTTGCTCCTCAAGAAGAGGCATAGGAGTCTATCACCTGGCCCATCCTGGAAGCCTTTCCAAACAGGTAGACCCTACCAGTCAATGAATTCTGCCAATGAACCTAACCTTTGAAAATCTGCCAGGCTTCTCCCTGTTCTCCAGGGATGTATCAGAAAGGTCTTTAGTGAAGGATCCAAGGCTCATAGAGAGATGAATGGGGTGGATCATTTAGTCCAATCCCTTTATTTTGCAAAGGAGGAGAGTCAAGCCTGAAGAAATGAATTCCCTTAAAGATCAAATAGGTTACCCAGGAGCAGAGTCTAGACTCAAATCTCAATCTTTTGACTATAAATCTTGCACTCCTTCCATTGAACCATATGGCTAATTATCTTGTCCTAATAGCCTCCTTATAATGGAATTTAGAATAGAGGTCAGGTCATTCTGAACTCCATGCTAGAACAAGTCAGTCTCTCTAGGATTCAATTTATTCAAAGGAAATGCTGTGGAAATGGAATGTATTCCATATGGGGAAATCAAAATACCTGAGTTAAAACTTCACCTTTGCTGCTTCTTGGAAATTCAATTCAACTAGCATTTAAAAGCCTCCTATGTATTTATACTGTGAATATCTGTAATCTATATCTATATCCATATCTATATCTCCATATCTATATCTCCATAGTCTAGAGCTAGCCTAGTCTAGAGCTGCAAGGAACCTCATATAAAACAGATGAGATAACTGAGGCTCAAGACAGGATAAGTGACTTGTCTAAGATCACAGGAATAATATTTCAACTATTTCCAGATCCAGCATCCTGAGGATACGGGCCAAAAATAAAAGTCTTTGCCTAAATGACCTCAATGTCCTACTGGCAAATCACTGCATCTCTGTGCCTCAATTTCCTCATCTGTAAGATTAAGAGCATTAGACTAGATTCCTTTTAAGGGCTTTTCCAGCATAAAGTTATGTGTGTCCCTATGAACCCAGTGAGAGTTTTTTCTGATCTATATTTTCTGTGTTGAGTGAAGACGCCCCCGAATAGCGCTGAAGCAAACAGGAAAGAAATGAAATGTCTTCCTCTAGAGCTCCCCACCCGGGCCGGCACCGGACAGACGGTGTCCAGGACAGTCATGACCTCCTGAAACCAACTCGGCTATTGTGGAACCCCTAGAAAAACACCGTGACTAATCGTGCAAGCCGGAGCGATCGAGCCCGACGGACACACGGAGGGAGTCCGCTACCGACACACAAGCCCCATCCGGACCCGCGCAAACAAGACACCAAAGTCCCCACGGACGCTCACGCAGACCCGCACGGGCCCCCTCGGCCGCGGACCCCGGCCCCGGCCCCGGCCCCGGCCCCGGCCCCGGCCCCGGCCCCGGCCCCGGCCCCGGCAGGCTCACCTGGCCGCCTGCATCAGCGGGCTCCAGCCGTAGTGGTTGCGGCTGTTGACCGAGGCGCCCTTCCGCAGCAGGAACCTCACCAGCGGCTCGTGGCCGCCGGCCGCGGCGAACTGCAGCGCCGTGTTGCCGGCCTCGTCCGTGCAGTCCACCGGCACCGGCCCCAGCAGCGCCGCCGCCGGCCCCGCGCCCCCGTCCTCGTCCGGGGCGCCACGTTCGGCCGGCTCCACCGCCGCCGGCCCGGGTTCCAGCAGCCGCCTGGCCGTCTCCGCGTCTCCCTGATCGCAGGCGCGCAGCAGCAGCTGGGAGGCCGCGGGGATCCCGCCCTCGTCCATCGGGCCCAGCGGCCTCGGGCCGGCCCGGAGCAGCGCCGCTCCCGCGCCCCAGCTCCGCCCGCCGCGGCCCCGCCCCCGGATCCCGGCCCCGGCGCGCCCTTCCTCCTCCTCCTCCTCCTCCTCCTCCAGCGGCTGCTGCTCTCTTTACTGGGGCGGTCTCCCGGCCTCCCAGCAAGTTTCTACCAGACTTCGGGCGTCCGTTCGCCGCCTCCTCAGTTCTTTCCACTCTCCGGCCGACCTGCGGCGGGGTTGGCAGGGCTGAGAGAGAGGAGGAGAGGAGGGAGGGGAGGGGAGAGGAGAGGAGGGGGAGAGAGAGAGAGAGAGAGAGAGACAGACAGACAGACAGACAGACAGACAGAGAGATGGAGAGATGGAGAGACGGAGAGAGAAAAGAAAAGAGAAAAGAGGGAAAGAAGAAAGAGAAAAAAGAAAGAAGAGAGAAATAAAGAAAAGAGGAAAAAAGAGAGAAAGATAAAGAAAGAAGAAAGAAAAGAAAAAAGGGAAAGAAAGAGATAGAGAAAGAAAGAAAAAAGGGAGAAAGAAAGAAAAGAGAAAGAAGAAAGAAAAAGGGAAAGAGAGAAAGAAAAAGAGAAAGAAAAGACAAAAAGAGAGAAAGGTAAAGAAAGAAGAAAGAAAGAAGAAAGGGAAAGAGAGAAAATAGAGAAAGAAAAAGAGAAAGAAAAGAGAAAAGAGATAAAGATAGAGAGAAAGAAAAAAGGGAAAGAAAGATGATAAAAAGAAAGAGAGATCTGTCAAATTATATATAGTCAAGGGGGGAAAAATTTCACATAGGCTACTTAAAAATAGATGGAAAGAAAGTTATTCTGATATACCGTGGTCGATGTAGTCATTCTGATGTCTCTGAATCTATTTCCATTTGTAAAATGAACTTTATTGCTATCTTATTATTACATGCATTATCTACCAAATCAGTTTTTTGTAAAAAGTGCCCAGTATACTTTCTTTTTTATCTTTTTTATTTTTTTAGGTTTTTGTAAGGCAAATGGGGTTAAGTGGCTTGCCCAAGGCCACACAGCTAGGTAATTATTAAGTGTCTGAGGCCGGATTTGAACTCAGGTACTCCTGACTCCAGGGCTGGTGCTCTATCCACTGCACTATCTAGCTGCTCGCCAGTATACTTTTTTTGTAAAGAAAAGTGCCCAGTATACGTTAGAGTTGTAATCTTTCTATATAGTAGTTGTAGTGGTAGTAGTAGTTAGTAGTAGTGGTAGTAGTAGTAGTAGTTGTAGTAGTAGTGGTGGTGGTGGTGGTGGTGGTGGTAGTAGTAGTAGTAGTAGTAATAGTAGTAGTAGAGGCAGTTAAATGGTGCAATGGTTAGTATTGAACTTGAGTTCAAATCCTACCTCAGACACTAAGTAGCTGTGTAACCCACGGCAAATCACTTAATCCCTCTCAGTCTCAGTTTTCTTAACTTAGAATGGAGATAATATAGCACCTTATTTTCCTAGGTAGTTGTGATAATCAATGAAATAATTTGTGTAAAGTACTTTGTAAACACTGAAGCAATATGTTATTATTGTTATTATTACAAATAGGAACATAGAAAAAAGTGATATCCAACTACTTCTACAGGTCTTAAGTTGAGCAATAACTCAAATTTGTTGAGTTTGTTTGAATAACAAAATCATCTATTGTTTTCCTGAGCAGCAAACATTCCTTTGGCTTTTTTTTTCCCTCCTAAATTACTTTTCAGGTTTCAAGTGACACAGAAATAGGTTTTGTTTAAAAGTGGCAAATGCAATTTTCCACCTTAAAACACCCTGCCTATGTAGAATGGTTTGAACAGATCTAGCACTTAGTTCAGGATCTAATGTTTTAATTGGTGCTTTAATGCATGCTTCTTGATTTTTTTCCTTCTTGATTTTTTTTTCTTCTTGTTTTTTTTTTTAACAGGCATGTAGCAATAAACTTTAAGTCACCCTGTACAAAGATGGGAACTGAATGCTTCCAGGCAGAAAAAGGGCACTTAATTGGTGGGCTAAGAAGGGGCAGGTTGTTTGATACAAAAAGAGATTCTTTATGCATGACTATAAAAAAACTTTTTAATGAAACATCTGCACTTAAAATAATTTTTAATTCAAATAATCATATTCTATAGCTTATATTTTTGAGGCAGCTATGAGAGAAAGTGGTTTGTATGTTGGATTTGAAATTAGGAAGACTCCACGTCAAGTCCTGTTTTAGATGTGGTCCTGAGGAAGTAGTTTAAACTTCTCAGCCTTACAGTTATCTGTAAAATGGGAATAATACAAGCACTTACAAGAGTTACTGTGGGGATTAAGTAAAATAACATGAAAGGCATGTTGTAAACATTAAAGTTTATATAAATTGATATTATTATATAAATTGTTATTGTTCATCTCTCACTCTCAAAGAGGACCAATGACATCAGGAGGATGATATCTTGACTTACAAGTGATTTTTACTTAAGTTAGACAGCGTTGTACAAAGTAGTTCAGCCCCACTCTCTCATCCAGAGACCTCCAGTGGGAAGACATAGGTCAGGATGAATGGTGATGGTCCAGGTCTGTATAAATGCTAGTATATAAAAAAGTATAACAAAGGCTTAAATAAATGTAGGCATTCACATAAGACTCTTTTCATTGGTGGAATGATTTCTTCATGATCCCTATGTGTAGGATGGGCAGAGTAAGTGAAAACTTGGGAGAGGGGGTTCTTTTGGTTTATGGCTTTAAGAGAGGACACATAAAGTTCCAGGTTTTCTTCAGGGAGAGATGCCTGCAGATAGAGAAAGACTTGAGAAGAAACAGACATTTAGAGACCCAGAATCTGGGTGAGATCTTGGATTCCCTCTCTCTCTCTGTTGAACTGGAAAATTTCCATTTTATTGGGACAGTTAATTCACCCTGTATTTTGCCTGGTGTTTAGTCTAATCCGTTTAACTTTTCTGATTTGCTTCTCTTGTTTTGGATAAATGGAAGTATTTATTATTTACTGTTATGATGGTCTTGTCTAAATGGAATTTTGTGAGAAAGAAGTCAAACATTCTGTGAATTATGGGCACAGAGAAATACCATAATTGGAAACAATTTTGTAATCTTTTTTGCTGCCCTGTTAAAATGTTCAAATCCTGTAATCAAGTCTCTCTCTCTCTCTCTCTCTCTCTCTCTCTCTCTCTCTCTCTCTCTCTCTCTCTTTCTCTGTGTGTGTGTGTGTGCATGTATGTATATATGGAACTGTTCCTTGTAACTTTCTCTGCACTGTTAAAATGTTTGCTCTTGACCTTTTACTTTGACTTTGACCATGCTTTCACCAGTCAAGCAAGTGATCTAAATTATGCACTCATAACAGGTGGGTGGTTTATTTTACAGTCACACCTTCTACAAAGCACTCATCCACTTGGACTAGAAACAATCTCTCCAATTCAAGACTTTCAGTCACTCCCAAACCCTCCAATACAGGACTAGACCATTCCCAAAATGCCACCCCTCCCATGGATTCTCTCTCTCTCTCTCTCTCTCTCTCTCTCTCTCTCTCTCTCTCTCTCTCTCTCTCTCCAGCAACTGACCTGCCTGGTTAAACTGCCACTCTCCTTTATCTTTATCTTTTTGTGAGCTCATTGTTTTTGTTTTTAAATAGTTAAGTGTATTTCAGTGTACTAAGGGTATTATCCTGAAATATAATTGGTTCCATATATAATCCTATATACTTATTTAATTCATTTAATAACATTTGAAAAGGGGTCTGTAAGCTTCATTAGAGGAGACAATCTCTCTCTCTCTCTCTCTCTCTCTCTCTCTCTCTCTCTCTCTCACACACACACACACACACACACACACACACACTGTGACCAGATCCTAGACAGAAAAGTTGTAGGAGGGATGAAGGTTACTGTTACCGTGAGTTTTAATTGTCCACCCTATGAACTCAGTCCAAAGAGTGAGACTAGAGAACCTTCCAACTTTTCCCTACCTCAATCATAACACATCTTAGAATAGTCTCACATCCCAAGCTTCTGTGTTTAAATCCAGTAACCCCACAAAAATCAAGCCTCCTTGCCTTGTTTGTGAAGAAACAATGAAGTATCTTCTCCAGGAAGGTACCTCGTGAATTTGTATCTGTCTACTGGATATACTAGCTATAGAGATAGAAAAGCAAAGTAGAATCTAC
Source organism: Macrotis lagotis (assembly GCF_037893015.1). Lineage (NCBI taxonomy): Eukaryota > Metazoa > Chordata > Mammalia > Peramelemorphia > Peramelidae > Macrotis > Macrotis lagotis. The sequence continues at coordinate 40,342,032 of NC_133665.1, forward strand.
AATATATACCTTAATTTATCTTCATTACTTTGATATATTTTATGTTTCCTTTTCTGCATAAAAACTAATACTTTCCCTTGAGTTCTCATTCTGTGATAGGAGCAACTACTTCATGCAATCTAGACTAGTTTTCCCAAAGGTAATGAAATCATCTTTTGCCTACTTGATCCAAAAAAGGCAGACTTGAGACACTGACCCAGTGTCCTGGTCACTTAAATACAATGATTCACTTTTCTGATCAGTTTCTGAGTTACCATGGCAAATGTAGAGATAAGGGACATGAATAACCCTTCTATGCTATAGTGTTGGTTAAAGTTCCTTTTGTTAAATGTTAGATCTCTCCAAGTTGTCTCCTTTCAATCCTAATCTTGAACCAATATTGTATTGCATAGAGGCAGATTTATCCTAGAATTCACACCATACCTGCTGTTACACTTCGGGAAAGGCAAGAATCACAGTGGGACAATAATTATAAAAGATAACAAGCAGTGGCCACTTTCGACCCTGTCCTTCCAATTGCATTGCTGAAAAGTAAAGTCGAGAGCTCTTAGACTGAGGTCTTCTGAAAACTGCATTTCAGCATAATTAGCTTCTTTTTGTTTGGGGTAGGCTTAACACCAACATACTGTTAGCTCAAGTTTGATTTGAGGTTGAAATGAGGCACCAGTGCAAGTCAATGAAATGTTAAGAGAGGTTTGCTTAGTTTTAACGTGGCAAAAACATAAAAGGTTCCTTAAAAGAAGGTACTTAGCTTCTAAAGCTATGTTCTCCCCAAACCTTCGCTCTCAGCCCCCACTGCTCCTCCATAAAGAAATAAATCTGATTATAGGATAGGGCATGCTTATTTGCATGGTCTTCAGACATCCACCAAATTGAATGGACCCTGACTCCATGTGGGTTGTTCTTTTAGTTTCTTTAATGATCAAGGGGTTTTGTCAAAGCAGGCAGAGGTACCAATCAGGTGCAAGGACTGTTTAGTTGCTTTTAGGGAAAACAATATGTCCTATTTTGAGGAAATTGAGGGGGGGGGATTTATTCCTTTTAAACCCATGTATTTGATTTTATGCATTTAAAAGTATTATTCAGGGAAAGGATCTAGATTTTCTCAGTCCATGACCCCCCCAAAAATAATATAGTTTTTGAACATATACCTTATATTTCTCCTTTTTCTCTGTGGTACAAATCTCTCCATTGCTTCCTAAGGCAGGATCTCAGATTTGGGGAACAGAAAAGGAGCTAGGATTTTTTTGTTTGATAAGAGAAAAGAGAGAAGCTCTGCTTTTATGTGAGCATTTGTGTGAGGTTAGGAGGATTTGGATGCAGGTACTGAGCTTGTCAATTTGCAAAGGGTTGACATCTACTAATAAAAGTTGATCATACCTTAGTCCATAGAAATATCTAAGAGTATATTCTGACTTTACCTTGTCTGCCATATCTAGTACCAGACTCAAGATATCAAGATACAGAATTATATGTGAGGAGTTTTGAGGGGTTTTTTGTAGTTGTTTTTTAGATTTTTCAAGGCAATGGAGTTAAGTGGCTTGCCCAAGGCCACACAGCTAGGTAATTATTAAGTGTCTGAGGTGGGATTGGAACCCAGGAACTCCTGACTCCAAGGCCAGTGCTCTATCCACTGCGCCACCTAGCCACCCCTGAGGGTTTTTTTAAAAGAGTCTTTATACAGTTTTGGTTTTTCTTCTGCCACATTTGGGGCCTCTGATCCATTCTAGGCTGGATGATGGTATGATCCAGTTTCCTGCTGTGGGATTAGTTATATTGTCTCCCCTCCACTCTTCCAAAGTGTTTTGTCATTGTGTGCTGTTCTGGTCTTGGTGAAAAAGTTTATAGCTGTTCTTCTTAGTGTTTCTTTGCCATTATTCCTTCTGGTACATTTTTAGATTTTTATTGTGAGTGTTTATGGGGCGTTTTATAGGGCATCTCTTCATTCTTATATACCATCATATTGCCACATTTCTGATTCTACTTAGACTTGCTTGGTAAATTATTCTTAATTAAAAGTTTTTAGCTTATATTTGAAATACCATATTCCAAGATTTTCTTTATAGTAATTGTTGTCAGGTCTTGTGTGATGATTTCTTAGCATATGAATTTTCTTTTCCTTTGGACCAATAAAAATCTTTTTTCCTTGACCTAGAGGCTATCCATTTTGTTTAAAAATATTACTGAGAGCTTTCATTTGGAGATTTCTTTTAGGATGTGACAATGGATTCTTTCTATTTCCACTTTGCCATTTAGTTTAATAGAATTGGGTATTTTAAACATATTGAAATATAATGTGCACTATTTATTCATTTATTTTACCAACTGCATGCAAATATAGTTTCCAACATTCATTTTTGTGAGGTTTTGAGTTCCTCATTTTCTCCCTTCCCCCTGCCTTTGACAGTGAGTAATCTAATATATTTATATAAGTATAACTAATATGTATAAACCTATTTCCATAATAATCATGTTGTGAAAGAAGAAACAGAACAAAAGGGAAAGAAAAACACAAGAGGGAAAAAACATAAAACAAATTGTAAAAATTGAAAATAGTATGCTTTGGTCTGTATTCAGACTCCCATAGTAACTTCTCTGGATGTGGATGGTATCTTCCATTACAAGTCCTTTAGAATTGTCTTTGGTCATTATACTGCTAGAAGAACAAGTCCATCATAATTGGTCATCAAAAATCTTGCTATTAATGTGTACAATACAATTTTTGCAAGTCTTTTCAGGCTTTTCTGAAGAAAACTGCTCATGATTTCTTAAATAACAATAATACTATATCATGTTCAAATACCACAATTTGTGCAGTCATTCCCCAATTGTTTGGCATCCCCTTAATCCAATTCTTTGCCAATACAAAGGAGCTACTATAAATATTTTTTACATGTGGTTTTTTTTCCTTTTCTTAAGATTTCTTTGGGATATAGAACTAGTAGTGGTATTGCCAAATCAAAGGGTATCCATAGTTCAATTATCCTTTGGGCATAGTTTCAAATTATTCTTTAGAATTGTTGATTCAGTTTACAACTCAACCAGCAATGCTTTAGTGTCTCAATTTTCCCACTTCCCTTCCAACATTGATCATTTCTCTTTTTTTGTCTTTTGGGGAAATCTGATAAATGTGAGGTAGTATCTTAACTCTGATGATTCTTAAACTATTTTTTCTTCACCAATTTTTCAAATCAGTTGTTTTTCTTGTAACAAATACTTGGCACTTTCTTTTTTCAACCATTTTAAAATTCATTCTTATATCTCTTTTTACTTCAGAGAGTTTTTGAACTCTATGTAATCAATTTTAATTTTCAAGAAATCCATTCCTTCAGTAAGACTTTTCATCTTCTCTTCTAGGTTATTTTTTTCTTCATTCATTTCCTCCAGAGCTCTTTTATTTCATTGATGATTATATTTTTTAAATCTGTTGCTTCATGTCTTCAATGGTTTTTCTTTTTGTAATCTTTGTACCCATGCCAAATTTTTCTCTAGACCTCTGGTATAATTGTGGGGTTCCTCTCTTCTTTGAGTGTCTCTTGACTCATTTTCTTTATTCATATACTTCTTTTGTTTCCTCACATCTCTAGCCTCACTTCCTGATTTGGAACTTTGTGCCAGGGCCAGGGTCCTTCCACACTCTTCAGTAAGGTGATGTGAAAGCAAATTAAAAGAAATCCATTCCTCTTTAGTTTTTCTAAAAGTATTAAGAAAAGTATTTTCTCCAAAAGTCCATTTCTACATTTTTTCCCTTTTAAAAAGTTGGCATTTTCTAAGGGCAATATTTGCTTTTGCATTCAAGCTTAAGATATTGAACACAGGGAGGAAATCCTTTTAAATGCTTGAGATGAGTGACCCAGGAATAAATAAAATGGTGACTTTATTACTCAATTCTTCTGAAAATGTTAACCCCAAACTATATTTTAACCTAGCTTTTCCTTGTTCAAGATTCTTATGTTACCCCAAATTGTCTTACAGTAGAGATTCATGTTGGAGGAAATGAGAAAACTATGCCAGTTTAGAATTTTTCTCTCTTAGCAAGATATGAGATTAATGTTAAATTAAACAAAATTAATTCTCACAGAGAACTATAAAATGACAGCATTGTTATTTTTTTCTTTGACAGTGGTCAGTTACTTATTTTTCTTGACCTTAATTTATTGGGCTCTTGCCACTTATTTCCACTTTTCTTGTTATATGTGTTCTCACAATATTTTCAGGTTTCAGGTCTTCCTTGATTATCTGAGGTCAGGGTGGCTTTTAGGCTTCTGAAGGGTCTCAGGTCAGCAGGCTATAGACTTCCAGTTCCCTTTGGAGCATCTTGCTTAGGATTACTTGCCCCTGGACATTCATTCAGTGTGAGGTAGTGGTGAGATTCAAATAAATTAATAACCAATTCTCTGCCCTAATGATCTCTTTAAGTATACAAAAAACACCAAAAGGTAGTTTAACATTTCATGCATTTAATACTCAAATAAAAATAATAAAATAAGTATACAAAACTAGATTATGTTATGTCACTCACAGTAAGTAAATGTATCCTTATGGACTGAAAGTAGCCAGTCAATGTTGGGACATATGCAGAACCAAAACTCATTCTACCTATTCTAACTTTTTTCCTATTTTCATGGCTTCTGAAATGGGTGATAGATAACTCTTGAAATCTATATTTCTATTGATTCATTGTGACCCTACTTACTATTGGTTTCACTGTTCAGGGAGAGTGAGTATAAACTCATTATAGCTTGAGGTAATTTTGGGTGTAACAAAAGTAGAAACAGTTTCTCTTTATGTTATATGTTTTGTTAACCATAATTTCCTTAGTTTAAAAATGAAATAATAAAAAGTTAGTTTTATCCATGAAGTTTTATTCTCTAGGATATTATTGAACCCATGAATGAATAATATTATTAAATATATCAACCAAGAGCTTAATAATGAAACAATATTAATAGAAATCTCATAAGGGAACATAAAATTTTGGTGGCTAACCTATCAGGTAACACATTGGTCTGTAAAGGTGTCATTGAATACTTTATGATTCTCTAACCCATTCATAAGGTCTGTTCTATGTCAGAATTGAAAAAGATCTATTTAGCAACAGGATTACTGTCTTCTGACTTGAGATTTTATGTTGGTATCAGATATAATATAGACATATAAAACATTGGAATTTCTTTCTTTCCAAAATGTTATGACATTTACTTATGAGTGTAAGAATTTATTCAGTCTCTTATAGAGATAACCAGAAAAATTTCCTTCCTTCTCAGGATAGTCTCCACTCTATTTACACAATTGTGAAAATGCAAACCTGCAGATGCAATTAAGGGGTACTAGACTGTTTCATAGACAGAGCCTGCCTTCCGATTTATAACTGGAGAGACACAATCCTTGTGGAGGGCAAAGGCTAACATACAGACTTACTAAACCTCAAATAGAGACTGATCAAAAAATTTTTGATCAGAAATATAGAATTAAAGAGTTTCAGGCTTAGACAGTTTGTTTACTGAAGGAACAAAAATGAGGGGGATTAAAATGTATTTCATCAAAGGTGTAATGAGTTTTTAAGAAATGAATAAATAAATATTACAAGAATAGTTCTTTCAATTTTTTTCCACCTTTGCATGAAATAAACATTACTATGGATGCTTAGAAAATGCTGTTGCACAAATGAATATTAAAAAAGAGTAAGGAATTTAAATTTGTGATTTCCACGTTGGGTAGCTGCCCAGGTGCCCACCTAAGAGAGAATCCTAATTACAAGTGCCATTTTAGCATCCTGTTCGCTGAACTCAACATAAAATTAGTTATCAGTTCTGCCAACCAATGAGAACTGGCTGAATCCCATCATTCATATTAGGGTTTTTGATCCCCTTTCTAGGGCTTTCAATGTCCTAACATTTAGACTTCCTAAGTGTTATTAGCTAATAACTTCCTGTTCTAAGGAACCTAATGAAACTAGATTCAGGTGGAGTGTATAAGGTCAGATTACTAGCAGACTTCTTGTTTCTTTACCTCAGCTTGAAATAGTTTATATGGCAGGATCTTTTCCCTAGTTTCCATGAGTTCCTGATTGTCTTTTTGTGCAAACCTGGGCTGTATCTTCATTTGATCAGGTGCCAAATCCCCTCCTTGCTCCCTTTTAAAATCTGTTTGAATATATTTAGGAAACTTAGGCTCCTACAGTGACCTTTACTGTCATTTTAAACAGGAAGTTTGATATGTGAGTCCTTGAAGCACTCCAGAACTCTCCCTACTCAAATTTGTTACAGTTTTTTGTATAGTCCTATCCTTTGTAGGCATCTAATTTGCATTCTACATTTTCACATATACACATTATATCCCCTATATTCATAAGTTTCTTGAGAGAAGAAAGTGACATTTTCATCTTTGTATTCCTAGTATCTAATATAGTGACCTGCACAATTATAAAAGTTTGGGAAATTAAAAAAAGAATCTATTGTATCTTGATTAGAATATTAGTTCCTAAATGGGAAAATTTAATTTCACTTTAATAAGACCTGATCAGAGATCGTATTAAGTAACAACAGATCTGTAATAATGAAGGCAGAAGGTAGCAATGGAATCTGAGAAAATTGGAAAGTGTTTTTGCTGACATTCTATATAACAACAACCATAATTCAAATATCACTTTGAAATTTGCAACATGTTTGATGTTAATTTTCTTATTTGGACTGTATAATATCCTATAATATAGTTATTGCAAATATTTTGTCCACATTTTAAAGATGAAGAAATGAAAGTTCAGATAGATTATTAGTAGTAATATTAACAATAGTATGATATTAGTAATGATGGTGATGATAACAATAATAATGATACCTAGCATTTATACAACACTTTACATTTTCAAATCACTTAACAAATATGTTACTTTATCCTCACAACAACACTAGGAGAGAGGTACTATTATTATCCCCATGATACAGATGAAGAAATTGAGGCAGACAAAAATTATGTGACATGTTCAGGGACAAATTTGAATTTTTGAATTCAAAATTTGATTTCAGGTCTTCTTGACTCCAGATCTACCACAATCTACTGTACCTACTAGCTGCCTCTAAATGACTTGCCCCTAGTCAAACAACTATGCTGAGGCAGAATTTGAATGATCTTTCTAATTACAAAATCTCACATTTTATTTATTGTACCTAACCTTTTCCCTCCATCATTGTCCAAGAGAGAACAATAAGTCTTAATCATTGCTATTATACCCTTTAAATTTTTTGTGTGAAGAATAAATCTGTGTAAATTTATAGCTACTTTCTGCCAGGCTTAACTTATTTTAAGGTATGTTAGGTTTCAGTGGGTAAATAGAGAAAACAAATGAGTGAGGCAACAGAGGCATTAGTTGAGACAGGTAGCTCTTCCTCTACATAATCACAAACAAAAAGAGACACTGAGCTATAGCAAAGCAAATATAGATTCAAAAAGTCTCAGTCTCAGGTTAGGGGAGAAACAATAATATAGTTGGAGGTAGGTCTCTCATGAGGATGAGGAAACAATAAATGAAGATGATACTGAACATTAATTCTATTGACCCACAAAAAAGACCTGGTAGTATGGAAGTGGTGACAATCTTGGGGAAAAAATAACATATCCCCTTTGAATTTGTGATAGTCATAGAAGAGAATATGGAGAATACACAGTAAAGCTATTGCTATTAAAGTTGAATAGAATGGTTTGAAAAATGTTCATGAAGCTTTAGAAATGACCCCATAGGTGGTTGGCTACAAAGCAAGATGACTCAAGAGGGATTAGAGGCTCAAAAAAAAAAGAATCATCAGTGCTCTACAGAAACCAGTCTTTCTTAATGCCCAAACTCAATGACTCTTGATCTCTCTGCATCATTTAACATGGACTGCCCCTTCCTTCTTGATACTTTCTAATTCCCTTGGCTTTTGCTGAATAACACAACTTCTCATTTTTCCCCTGACCATTACTATATTTCTATTTCATTCTCTTGTTCACCCTCTAAATTCGACTGCTCCCTTCTGTAATGTTCTCTATTTACATTCTTTTCCTTCTGATCTCATAACTTTACATAGTTTTACCCTTAAGCAAAATTTCAAAATCTACTGTTTGTCTTCAGTCCTTAGTTCTCTTTCAGGTTTTAGACAATTCTGTCTCTTGGACATTTCCTATACAAATGATCTAACTACCCCTCAAGCTCAACATATCCCAAACTGAACTTCTCATATTTCCCCCCTGACTTTTTCCACACTTCCCTATTCAAATATAAGTCATTCAATTCAGGGACCAAGTTCAGTCTATTCTATATCCATAATATTTCTTGACCTTATCTTCCTTTTCCTTTTGACACTGTTTTCAGTACTAAGCACAAGTGCTGGGGATTCATTGATTACTACCACTCTGTTTCAGGTATTTATTACCTTTTGCCTAGAGAATTGCAATAGCCTCCCAATTGGTTTTTTTGCTTCTAGTAATAAATCTAGTAATAAATCCTCTCCAATCAATTTTGCATACCATTTTCAAATTAATCATTCTAGTGTTCAATTATGACCACATCATTGCCATACTCAAAAACTTACAATGATTCCCCATTTCTTAGAGAATAAAATTCAAACTGCTTGGATAATTGATTGCAATAAGGAAAGAATGAGGTAGGGAAATTGGTCAATTGGTTATTGCAAATGGTCTACACCAGGTGGTGTAGAAGACAGAAGGGAGCTTATAAGAGTTGTTATGAAGGCAGAAATTTCAGGAGTCATAAGCTGATTGGACATGAGAAATCAGAGCAAGTGAAGAATCAATGATGAGACCTACATCACAAGCCTGTGTGACTAAGAGAATGATGGTACTATTCCTAATAGCAATAGGGAGGTTAGGAAGGGCAGAAAGATTTGAGGGAAAGACAATGAGTTGTTTTGGAATACTGAATTTGAGATTCCTAAGGGACATCCAGTTTGAGAAGTCCAATAAACATTGGAGATTCAAAACTGTAAGTCAAGAGACTGTTTTGGGATGGACAAATGATTTGAGATTAATCATCATATAAATGACAACTGAATCCATCTAATGAAATTAATGAAATCACCAACTGAAATAATATAGGGGGAGAAGAATAGAGAGTCCAGGACAAAGTCTAGGATGAAAACCTGCATACTTGGTGAATATGATGTAGAAGAGGGTCCAGAAAAGGAGAAGAAAGAGTGGTCAAACAGGAAGGAGAATCAGAAGACAGAGGGTCATGAAAACTCCAAGAAGAGAATATCAAGGCGAAGAGGTTGATTGATAACATCCAAAGTTGTAGAGATCATGAAGAATGATTCAGGAATCAAAATATTTATCTACCACAGAAGTAATATTTTATATCATTTTCCAGTTGAAATTATTCTCTTTATAGAACTCAAGTCACCAAGAGTTTAGTAAGCATTTATTATGATCAAATAATGTGCTAAATATTGGGATACAAAGGAAGGCAAAGAGTCCTTTTTCTTGAGGAGCTCACATTCTAATGGGGGAAATTACATAAAAATAATTGTCTACACACAAAATATATCCAAAGTAGATAAAAGACAATCCTTGGGGGGAAGGCACTAGCAGTTGGAGTTCAGAAGGAATTGAGAGAGATTTTTTAAAGAAGATAGAATTTTGAGCTGAGTCTTGAATTAAACCAGGGAAGCCAGGAAGGAGAGACAAGGAAAAGAGCACTTCAGAAATGGTAGACAGTCATTCAAAGGCATGGAATTGGGAGATGGAATGCAATACTTTTTTTTTTCTGTCCTTTTCATCATTAATGAAATGAAAAAAGTAAGTACTTTTAAAAGTAACAGCACCTTACAAATATCATACTCACTATCTGTGGGTATACCTCAAGGATTTGTCCTGGTCCCTCATCTATCCTCTCTAATTTGATCTCACTAGTTTAAATGAATTCAATTATTATTTCTATAGCTTCTAAGCTCTGGTCCCACATCACAAAGCTGAATAGAAAATTTTAACAGTTGTCTCAAAATCACTTAAATATAGCTATTTTAAGTGATTTGAGATAACAGCTAAAATGAAAAGAGAGGGAGGAGAGATAGAGACAGAGAGACAGAAAGAGAGAGACAGAGACACACAGTGAGTGAGACAAAGAAATAGACACCCACACACACTCAGAGAGAGAGAATATGAGAATACAACTCCTCTTTAGAGATCGAGTTATGATTTTTAAAAAAACTGTACAGGAGGCCTTAAAACTCAACAAAATACTGGTCAGATTATATACTAGGTGTTGGAAATATAAAGGTCAAAAAGAAACAGCCCCTGACCTTGAGGGGAACAAAACCCTATATTTTTATGAAGCACAAAAGATTTTGAAAAAACAGTAAATCTATGGCTTCACCCCAATGTCACATCTGAAATCTTTTCTAACATTTATAGACACAAGCAATAAGTATATTATGGTCACATTGTATATTAGACATAGCAGAACTGAAAAGAAAATTATTAAGTACTCGTATACATACCTTTGCTTTCAATTATCTACTGAAATACTTCCAATACTTTTGGGACCCCAACTCTGGGTCTCTGAACATATCAATGTAAAACTGAGGAAGTGTCTGTGAAGAGAACAATCTTCTTCATCTCACAAAGCAATGGGATTTTCAATCACTCTTTTAGTCCTTAGTGTTTCAGATACACTCTAGTTGTTTGGGTTTCCATCTGTTGTACATTTTGGAGTGTTCTGGTATGCTCAGCTCATCTTCTTATGGCAGACAGAATTTTGACCAAAGCCCATGTGGACACTTGGAAATTCTTCCCCAGATCACGGACTCTTTGATTTAGAACCCAGAAGGGCCTTCAAGAAGTCTTCCAAGGTATCAGTAAAGGAAAAGGAGAATGCTATCTTTTCATTCTCTTTCTTGATAGCTACTAACTTGTACAGTTCCAAACTTCAAAGGAGATGAAAATAGTAATCATCAAAAGTTGGACACCCAGTGAAGATGTGTGAAAGACAGAGTATAAAATTGCTTTATCATTTGCTTTATTTAAATCCTTAACCCAAATCCAGGGGGGAAAATAATAATTCATTTAGATAAAAAGGCCATGGAATGGGCATAGGTCAGGGGAGAGAATGAGCATAAGTTAAATCTTTTGAGTTCCATTAAAATTTATTCAGTATGTTCTTCCTTAATTAATTCTCCCATCCTCATCTTCTCATTTCTTTTTCTTTACTTTGCAAGCTGATACTGCTCATAATCTGTCATCCTCTGTTTCAATATTTTTCAAATGAGTCATTTTTCTACTAAAGTCATTTGTTTTCAATTCTAGCAGCTTCTTGGCTTGTCCTTTATAAATTCTCTTGACTATAGTCACATATATATGCCAAATAAGTGTTTTAGCTTCTTGGGTCTTAGCCTTTATTGTGCTGTCTCCTTTGCATTAGTTAAATTTTTATTAGAAAAGCAACTAGTGGAGTAGAAAGATTAGTTTTGAAGGCAAAGGAGAAGGACTAAGTCCTGATTGTGTCACTTACTACTTTTGTGTTGTTGGCACAAGTCTATTCACCTTTGAAGCCCTTAGTTTCCTCAAGTATAAAATGAGAAGGATAGGATAATATGCTTTAGAAATTATTTGAGATATTGTTAAGAGGTAGATGTCTCTAAATTCCCTTCCAACTCATGATTCATATGTCATTGTTAACTCTTTAGAGTTGAGAGGTTTAATAATTGTCAATACTTGGAAGTTGAAGGTTGCCACAAATATTTTGGGTTTGAGTTACAGTAATAATAGTAGATGAATTCTCAGTTTTCCTTATACGTTGATATTTATTTTAATCTTGGTTCTATCCAATTAATGAATTGCTCAATCAGCAATCATTAAGTTCTTGTTAGATACCACTATGCTAGAAGCTGATAATACAATTGAAAATAATGAAATAATTCCAATTCCAAGGAGGTTATGTTCCAAAAGGCAAGTATATATGCAAGTATCTAAGTATATTTGCAATTGTACATTTACAAATATATACTTATGAAATAAGCGTGAAGAGAATAAATATAAAATAAATGCAGAGTAATTCAATACAAGGAAATTTGGGAGGCAGGACACCAAATTGTAGAAGTTGGTCTTGATTAAAGGGGATTGATTCTATGAGGTGAATGATTTAGAGGAACATTCTAGGCTTGAAGGGTTACCAAGAGATGGGAGATGGAGTTTTGTGTATGAGTCTAGCAGAAGAAATATCCTAATCCCTCATCCTCGTGTAAGTTGGACTAGATTTTACTTAAAAGATAGTAAGACCTTCTTTGAGACTTTCTTGGTTTAGAGAACTAAAGGCTCAGATTGTTGAGGTCTCTTCCTCATTGTGTAAGTATAGAAACAGTCACAAGGACCTTTGTAGTACTCTGATGCTTGACACAATGGGTAACTCAAGCAAGGCAACAATCAAATTAAAGTGTCCTCAGTGCCTATCCTTGTTCAATATCCTCCTGTTCTGGATAAATAAAACTTTTTGTTAAGTTTTATAAGATTTCTGAGTCTCTCCTTTTGTTTTGTTACTGAATGTAAACTTTCAGGGGACTGATTAGTTGGATCAAATAGTAAAGGATGGGGAACAATATTCATTGAGGATGGAAATATAGTTTGGGATCAGTTTGTGAAAAACTTTAAAAACTAAACAGAGGCATTTCAATTTTATCCTAAGGGCAATACAAAATATTGTTGTTCAGTCATATCTGACTCTTCTTGACCCTATTTTGAGTTTTCTTGGTAAAGATATTGGAGTGATTTGCTATTTCCTTCTCCAGCTCATTTTACAGATGAGGAACTGAGGCAAAGTTACCTGACTTAGCCAGAATCACACAGCTAATAAAGTGTCTGAGAACAAATTTGAACTCAGGAAGATAAGTCTTCCTGACTTCAGGTCTGGAACTTTATCCCTTGTGCCACCTAACTGCCCAATAGTAGTTCATTAATGTTTATTGTTAAATAATATCTATATAATATATACTTATATCTAATATAAAATAAATAATATAAGTTTATTAATAAACTGGAGTATATTGATGAGTAGGGAAGTGATATTGTCAAATCTACATTTAAGGAAAATCACTTTGGGAGCAGTATGGAGAATGGATTTTAGTGGGGGGATACTTGAGATAAGGGAAATCAAAGGATAAATTAAGACCTTAAATTTTGTAATTAAGAGAACATTGGTAGAATTCTGGAAAGATTTGTATGAACTTATGTAGAATGAAGAGAGCATAATCAGAATAGCTCATATAACAACGTGGTTAAAACAATTTTTAAAGCTGTTTGATACATGAACCACTAGAGGAGCCTTGATGAAAAACGTCCTTATAGGGAGGTAATAGGCACACGGTGTGGAACAAAATATGTTTTTTTTTAACATTGCTAATGCAGGAATTTGTTTTGTTTTTTTTATGCATATTTGTTAGAAGGGTTTTTTTTTTCCTTTTTCCAATGAGGAGTTAGGAAGAAGTGGGGGGAAAAGATTTTTTCAACTGATAAAAAGTTTTTAAAAGTTTATTGGTACTTTTGGAGAGAGACATTTTAGTTGAAAGATTAGCTCAAAAATCAGAATGCAAACAATCTAGGTGCATGTGAGGAAAGAGGAAGAGAATGAAGAAAGCTTTTACTATGTTTGACTAAGAAAAGAAGGAGAAATACAAGATGGTAGCTTGAGCGGTTATAGGGTACATTAAAAGGTTTTTGTTTGCTTTTGTATGGGGAAGATGAGCATATTTGAAGGTAGCAAAGAAGGAATCAGTAGGAAGGAAGATAGTAAATATTAGAATGGTGGAGGGGATTGAGATCTGGAGAAAACAGGAGGGCACCTTATCAGATTAAGTTTGGTAAGTGCCTCTTTGACATATTCAGATGAAATGTAAATAATCAGTCATTTCTTGCAGAAAAAAATTGATCAGTTTCATTTTTTTGAGTGATGTGCATTTCAACTCTTCCTTTTTAATTTCTAATTTTGTTTTTTTTCAACTAATAAGCATTTATTTCCCTTTTTTCCATCTCACCTACTCCATGAGGGGGGAAAATTAAAGAAAACAAACTCTGGTCAAAAATATGCATGGTTAAAAGTAAAATGAATTCCCACTTTGGCCATATCTAAAAAAATTTATGTCTCTTTTAGTATCTTGAGTCCAAAACTTCTCTGTCAGGAGATGGGCAGCATGAATCATCATTGATCTTCTGGAACTGGGATTGGTCATTGCATTATTATTTGACTTTCTTCTTGAAAAAATATTTACAACATAGGTGTGAGATCTTGTAGAAGAGTTCAAAAGGGTTTGTCTCTTATTTCTGGATCCCAAACCAAGTTTTCCAATATTTTTTTCCAATCTTTGCCTTTGTTTACTTTTGTACCGCATACCAATATAGAACATTTGTAAAGAGGTGCCCTTGAAGAAAATTTTCAGGCAAAGTAGGAGTACACTGAGTGTGGGAGAGAAGCCACAGATAAGCACAACCTGATGGACCTGTACCAACAAGCTAGAAAAGGTAGGGAATCTGAGGCATACATTAACCTCAAGAGCAGTTTTTGTATCCAGAAGGAAGAAGGTGGTATTAGAAAAAAGACTTGAATTCATGGGAATTTGGATAGTGGCCTGGTCTGAAGACATCACATCTAAGCAGAAAGGGTTACAACAGATGGGGATGAGAAATGATAGCTAGGTCTTTGTCAGAAGGCATGCTCAGAAATTAGTATTATCCCAAATGGCATCTCCTGAAATGGTGAACCAGTTACAACTTTTGAAGCTATCTCTCACATTTTGTTTTCCCCAAACCAATTTTTGGTTCCCTTGTATAGGCTTTCAGGGTAACAAGTTAATAAAAATTGACAAAATTTTATTTATATAACAAGAAGATAGAATTCATTCATATGAGGAGCAGAATGATAAAATGGATAGGGTACTATACTTGGAATCAGGAAAGTCTGAGTTTGAATCCTACCTCAGATACTTAGCTCTGTGACTCTCGCAAGTCTGTTTTCTGTGCCTCAGTATTCTCATCTATAAAATGGAATTTAATTTAATGGTCTGTAAGATCCCTTCCAACTCCAAAGTCCATGGTCCTCTATGTATAAAGTCAAAAAATGCTCTTACTTTCCAGAGAGACCCCACAGAGATCCTTCTGACTTCCATACAATTCTGTCCTATATTGTTTGGGTTCTTAGGGCATCAACTTTCCCCTTGCTCTTGAATTGCACAGTCCACATGACTTACTACCATAAATGGTAAGATTCAGGTTTCCTCCTCTATAGCTCAGTGATAGTGTTCAATGCATTATTACTCAACCATTCTCATCACATAACCCTTTCCTCTGGTCCTGTTTTATGGCACTTCATTGTGACAATAGGGGTTCAATAACTTCATCTGGTGCTAGAGTTGCTTTTTTTTCTAGAGGATATGTGGATGCAATGGCTTCTAAGAGGTATAAGCCCCTTTCTAGGTTCTGTGTCTTTATCTGGGACTTGGTTCCTGGCAATTCCTTTCCTTCAGGATGATATGGTCATGAGGGCCTTCAAAATAGGTTACTCTCCACGTCTACTTGTACCTTGGCCTGTCCTCCAGTTCTGATGACCTTGCTTTCCTTCTATGTCTTCCCTGTCATTGAGTGTCTCTTAGGTGAAGAAAGCAAATCCTTCTTCTTATGCTTCTAATTTTGTGATTTTGGTTAGTCACTTAATCCTCCTGGGTCTCAATTTTCTCACCTATAAACTGAGGGAGTGGACTAAGTAGTTGTTGAGGTTCTTTTCCAATTGTATACAGGATTCTCAATCTAACCACTGACCAACAGGTTAGTGCCTTGGTTATAGAAAGACCTGAGTCCAAATTCTACCCTAGTTACTAAACTTAGAACACTGGTTAAATCATATGAACTCTCAGGCTCAATTTCCATTTTTATAAAATGAGGAAGTTGGATTTGATGACCATTGAGGTTTCTATTCCCTTTAAATCTAAGATCCTATAGTTATTTTTAATATGATGGCTTTATAGATTGTGAGACTTTCAAAATAGGGATGATTTATTTTTCCTATTTGTATATCTGGTTGATTGACAGTAAGAGTACTCATAATTAAATTCATGTTTGTAGGGAGGCAACATGGCACAAATTGAAAAAAAAGCATTGGCTATGGCATCATACCTCACTTCTGACTTTTTCCCCTTATGTGACCTTGGGCAAATCAATTAAAAGCCTCAGTTTCTTCACTCAGTAATAAGAGGGAATTGGATTAGTTGACTTTTAAGTTTCCTTCTAGTTTCAAGTTTATGATATTATTTACCATATTTATTTTAGTACCCTTCCTCCATTATCTGTGATTCTCCTGCCATTACCATGGTAGCAGCAGGGGATCATAAAGGTTTGAGGCCTATTTTCCATTTTTACTTGTTTTATGAGTCGCTGTGGTCAAAACAATTAATCATTTGTGGCCAACATTCTGGGGCTGAGCTAAGTTTTACACTCCTAGTATGGAATCATACTAAAACCTCTTTTTTTTTAGTTTGACTGAAAATAATATTTTTTGATGTTCTAAAAATTCTTTTCAGACTTGTTTCTACCAGGAAAAGTAGGTGATCTGTCAAGGACAGATGAGGACATTAAGGAAATGGATTAAGGGGAGAAACTAAAGTTTAATTAGTATCCACTATCCACTCAAGGTAAAGTGTCCTCTATTCCATTTAAAAGGAAACACTGACTTCTCTTAAACAAGAGATATATCACAGGGAAGAGTCCTTTTATGAAACTTGAAGGTGGTGGTCCAGGAAGGAATGGGATGGTGATTCTTGTTACTCTCCTATTCTGGAATATAAACCCCAAACTGCATTTTTTTAGTATATTATAAATTTTCTTCAAGATTTCAAAATTACTTCAAGTCATTTTGTGGGGCAAAATCATGTCAGAGGTCATGAAGAAAATACCAGTTTTGCATATCTATGTTAATGATGTCTTCAGTTTTAGATTGATATTAAGTAAAATTGTTTCTGGCAAACATATCTGAAATGAGGATTATGGTGTTAATTTTTTTTCTTCAACATTAGCTAAGGATGGTCCTAGACAAGAGAACCATTCTATCACCAGGACTTCACTCAAAATCTTTCTGCCTTAGAAAAATCAATCAGAATTTGACCCTTATTATTAAAACCCAGGTCATTGAGTTTCTGGAGCAGTACTTTAAGTAGGATTTTTCCTAATAAAAGGAGAAAACATACTCTGATGGCCACATAGCAGAACTCATGGAAATGGGGGAGTCTAAAGGTTTTCATTATTGATTATGTCTTTCAGTTTCTCTTTCAATTAAATAGAAGTTGTTATTGCTGTCAGAGTGGGAGTTCCCTAGGGTTGTCACTGAGTAAAAGTTATACATTGTAGCTTTGTAGAGTGAGAGTCGGATTTGGTTATTAGCGTGTATTAGTTTGTCAGAGAAGTTGTCTGGGTTTGTCATTGATCCACAGTTGTGTATTCCACATAAGGACCTATAAGAATAAGAATTTAACAATATATAAGAATCAAGCATTAAAAAAAAGTTTCCAGGAGCAATTTCTAGAAATTAAAACTTTGGTGGTGGAAAGAAGGAGATACAAAGTATCAAACACCTCTGCTGGCAAATCTGACGACAGATCCTGGACAAACACAGACTGGGGCAGGTTGCTGCCACACTTTTTTTTCCCTCCAAAGTAAATGATTAGGACACCGTTTCCGGTAGAAAAGGCAGGTCCGGAATTGTTTCCGTTATTAAAATAAAAAATAAAGACAACTTTTCTGCAAATCAGATGGGAAGAGAAAAGTTCTCTTCGTTTTAATAACAAGGAAAGCCGCTGAAGTTCTCCTAGAGTAACACATTTCCCGACTAGCAGCAGGCTGCGTGAAATGACGATTCCCGAGTGCCCCGGCATTCCTTTATGGAGAAGTCTGGAATGAAACAAAATAAAAGCTGAATTCCACCGCAGTTTCAATCAACAAGTTGCGCCGCTTCTGCCCGGGCGGGATGCGCCTCGCTGGCAGAGCGCCCCCTCCCCGGAGCCGAGGATCCCCCGCAGCCGCACCCCCGACCGGGGGCTGCCTGCCTAAGTTTTCCGAGAACTTCCCGGCGGCCGAGCGGGGCTGGCGGGGCAGCCGCGGGCAGGGCCGCAGTGCGAGTGAGCCCGGGCCGGCGGGACTCCTGCGGGAGCCCTGGCAGCCGATGGGCGAGCCCGGAGCAGGGCAGGTGGGGCGGGGAGCCCCGGGCTAGGTGGGGGCGGGGAGCAGCCCGAGCCCGCGCCCGAGCGGGGTTCCGGGATCCGGGTGGCGGCGGCCTCCTCCTCCTCCTCCTCCTGCTCCTCTCCCTCCTCCAACTCCTCCTCCTCCTCCTCCTCCGCCGCCGCCTGGGGCAGGGAGTGAGAACGCCGCCCGGGGCCATGTGGTGGAAGCCGCGGCGACGCTGCCGGTGGCTCCCCCGGCGCGGCCCCGCGGCTCTGCTGGCGCTGCTGGCCGCCGCCGCCGCCGCCTCGGCCTTGGCCTGGGCGCTCCGGAGGAGCTCCGCCCCGGGGCTGGAGGCGCGCGCGCCCCGGCGCCCCGAGCCCGCCCGGCCCGGCGCCCCGCGGCCGGGCGAGAGCGCGGAGGAGCGGCTGCAGCGGCTGCGCCGGCCCGTCTACCCGCGGCCGCCGCCCGAGCCCGGGGCGCCCGGGGAGCTGGGCCGCGCCGCGACCCTGGAGCTGGACGAAGCCGGCAAGAAGCTGCAGGAGGAGAGCATCGGGCGCCACCAGATCAACATCTACCTCAGCGACCGCATCTCTCTGCACCGGCGCCTGCCCGAGCGCCGACACCCGCTGTGAGTGACGCGCCCCGGCCGCGGGGGCCCCGCCGCCCCGGCCCCCGGCCCCGGGCCCCGGGCACGCCCCTCCCGCGCGCTGGGTCCTAAGGAAAAAGTTTGGTAGCCCGGGGGGGAGGGCGGCGGGGAGGCCGCGGGGCTGGAGAAGCCAGCCCGCGGGGTCCTCACACAACTCCGAGCGTCTCCCGCCCCTTCCCTGCAGACGCCAAGTGGACCAGGCTGTCATCCATCTCCCGTCCCTCGGCCTCTCCCTCTGCCTCTTCTTTCTGTCTGTCTCTGTCTGTCTCGCTGTCTCTGTCTCTTCTCTCTGTGCCTCTGTCTCTGTGTCTGTCTCTTCTCTCTCTGTCTTTGTCTCTGTGTCTCTCTCCTCTCTCTCTCTCTCTCTGCCTCTCTGTCTTTGTCTCTCTCTGTGTCTCTCTCCTCTCTCTCTGTCTCTCTCTGTCTCTCTCTGTGTCTCTCTCCTCTCTCTGTTTCTGTCTCTCTCTGTCTCTCCTCTCTCTCTGTCTCTGTCTGTCTCGCTGTCTCTTCTCTTCTCTCTGTGCCTCTGTCTCTGTGTCTCTGTCTCTGTCTTTGTCTGTGTCTCTCTCCTCTCTCTCTCTCTCTCTCTCTCTCTCTCTCTCTCTCTCTCTCTCTGTGTCTCTCTCCTCTCTCTCTCTCTCTCTCTGTTTCTGTCTCTGTCTTTGTCTCTGTGTCTCTCTCCTCTCTCTCTCTGTTTCTGTCCCTCTCTATCTCTCTGTCTTTCTCTTCTCTCTCTCTCTGTTTCTGTCTCTCTCTCTGTTTCTGTCTCTCTCTCTCTGTGTCTCTCTCCTCTCATTCTCTCTCTGTTTCTGTCTGTCTCTCTCTGTCTACTCTCTGTCTCTGTCTCTTCTCTCTGTCTGTCTCTGTCTCCTGTCTCTGTCTCTGTCTTTCTTTTTCTTTCTCTGTCTGTCTCTGTCCCCCCACTCAGTCGACAAAAACGATATACTAGTGGAAGAAATAAACCATATCCATTTCTACATTTTCATACTTCTATAAAACTGAAGGAAGGGGCAGTTGGAGCAGTTAATCTCTCCCTTCCAACTCCCAACATTCTATCATTCTCTAGATTCCTTTGACTTTTTATACAGATGGTCTAGGTAGAGTTCTTTTTTTTTCACATTGATCTGCTACTTACTCCAGCACCTTGAAACATTATTTAAAGCTTGGGTTTAGGCTCACATATAAAGTTTTACAAAAGGGGGCAATCAGAGGTATCTAATGTAGGATATAAATGAGGTTTAGGACTGCTATCTTGCTCCCAACTCACAGAAGGAATTCTTAACACTGAAATGTGCCCTCCCAGAGGCACAAACCTAACTGCTAACAATATTCTGGGAAACTGATAGTTGAACCTCATTAGACCATTAGGCACTTAGGGTTTACCATAAATCTGCTTTGGCCAAATAGCTTGTTATATGTCTGCAGATAAAACATCTGGACTCCAGCCAAACAAGATAGTTGTTTTTTTTTTTAACAAGTGATTTGGAATAATTGCTATGGAATCCTCCCTGGAATTTCAGTCAACTTAGATTTTTATGGGATCCAAGACTAATGTACCTATAAGATTAACTTCAAGACTAGACCCAATAAGCCTCAAAATGGTGTTCCTTCTGCTACTTAGGAAAGGAAACTAAACTAGAACAGTTTGCATGGTTATCTCAATTATCAGTAAGTGAGATGTTTGCTCAAACAATGTTAATACTCAATACCAGGAAGTAAAAACTTCAGTTTACTGAATGAGATAAGCCTTAAAAAGTATCCTTGAGCCTTTGAGAGTTTTCTTACATTTGATACTGGGACCTCCAGATAAAGTTAGAGAGATAAATATTATTTAATCCCCATTTTTCTCCTTGAGAATATGAGATGAAAGGTTTCTCTAGATCTTTGAGACATCCTTATGGTAGTTTTTGTTCTGATGTTTAGGGTCAGAGCAAGGGAAGAAAAACCCAAGATGAGGGGACTTTAATATCAGGCCCTTTCTTAGAGACAATAGAATCATCAATGGGTTTTGAGCAGAGTAATAGCTTGGTTAAGATGTTAAGAAAATAATTTTGGCAGCAATTGGAGGATTAGTTTGAAAATTTTGCTTAATAGCCCAGGCAGAAGATAACTGATTATAGTTTCTCAAAGTTTTTTTTTTCTTTTCCAGACTAACTCTCCTTATTTCTCAATTTTTTCTATGGCTTTCCATTTCTTATTATTGAAGTCATCTTACTCTAGTTGTATTTCGGTTTAATTTACATCCCTAGAAAGTTTATTTCAGATTGATCTGTTCTGGGCAGAATATAGCTGAACCATCACTTCTCTCCTTTTGAAATTACTATGTCTCTCTTGCCTAAGCTTGTTTGGTTATTAGCTAACACTCTTGATTCCTACTAAATTTTAAAAGCAGCAAGGTGGTGAAGAATTCTGAGTCTGGAATTAGGAGGACCTGAGTTTGAAGTGGCCTTAAACACTTATGGTTATATGACCCTGAGCAAGTCACATAACACTCTTGGCCTCAGTTTCCTCTTCTGTAAAATTATCTGGACAAGGCAATGGCAAACTACTCCAGTGCTTTTGCCAAGAAAACCCCAAATAGATGATGAAGAATCTTTATCAAAGCCACCAAATCTTTTTTTCTTATGAACAACCATTCAGCCATAATTGTATTAATGCTCTTGATTTTATGAACCCAATGGTAGGACTTCATATTTAATACTGTTGGATTTTATCTTATCTCTCCCTCCCTTCTTTCCTCTCTCCCTCCCTCTCTCTCTCTTTTTACCTTTTAATCTTTTGCATATTTGATTACCTTCCATATGGTCTTCCAAGTCATTAAAAACAATATGAAGCACCATGGGTTAAATGACAAATATCTGCTGACACTCACTCTTCCTTCCTCAAAGTTGACACAATAATTTTCAGGTCTGTTAATTCAGCCAGTTGTAAAGCCAGTGATTTAACTTATAACTTGACTTCTTTGTCATAAGAATGGCGAGAAGGACTTTGTCAAATGCTCTGCTGAAATCACATTATATTCTAACTATAGCATTTCCCTGATCTAATAACCCTGTCAAAAGAGGAAATGAAGTTAGTCTGGAGTGACCTGTTCTTGATTAAGTCATATTAACTCTTTAAAAGAATTTTTCCTCCAATTTTCAAATTACAAATGCAATCCAATGTATACATAGTTTTCAACATTCATTTTGTAAGTTTTTGTGTTCCACATTTTTTCTGCCACCCTCCCTTCCATCTCCCTCCTCCCCATGACAGCAATCTTTTTTTTTAGAAAGATTTTGAGTTTTACAATTTTCCCTCATTCTTGCTCCTCCCCCCCCCCCCCCCACAGAAGGCATTGTGTTAGTCTTTACATTGTTTCCATGGTATACATTGATCTCAGTTGATTGTGATGAGAGAAAAATCACATCCTTAAGGAAGAAAAATAAAGTATGAGATAGCAAAATTACATAATACATAATAAGATAACTTTTTTTTTCTTATTTGAAGGTAATAGTCTTTGGTCTTTGTTCAAAGTCCACAATTCTTTCTCTGAATACAGATGGTATTCTCCATTGCAGATAACCCAAAATTGTCCCTGGTTGTTGCACTGATGGAATGAGCAAGTCCATCAAGGTTGATCATCACCCTAATGTTGCTCTTAGGGTATACAATGTTTTTCTGGTTCTGCTCATCTCACTCAGCATCAGTTCATGCAAATCCTTCCAGGCTTCCCTGAAATCCCATCCCTCCTGGTTTCTAATAGAACAGTAGTGTTCCATCACATGCATATACCAGTTTGTTAAGCCATCCCCCAACTGAAGGACATTCACTTAATTTCCAATTCTTTGCCACCACAAACAGGGCTGCTATGAATATTTTTGTACAAGTGATGTGTTTACCCTTTTTCATCATCTCTCTTCAGGGTATAGACCCAGTGGTGGTATTGCTGGATCAAAGGGTATGCACATTTTTGTTGCCCTTTG
Organism: Macrotis lagotis; assembly: GCF_037893015.1. Classification (NCBI taxonomy): domain Eukaryota; kingdom Metazoa; phylum Chordata; class Mammalia; order Peramelemorphia; family Peramelidae; genus Macrotis; species Macrotis lagotis. The sequence goes on from NC_133665.1 coordinate 40,364,829, forward strand.
GGCATAATTCTAAATTGCTCTCCAGAAAGGTTGGATGAGTTCACAGCTCCACCAACAATGTATTAGTGTCCCAGATTTCCCCACATCCCTTCCAACATTGATTATTGTCCTTTCTGGTCATACTGGCCAGTCTGAGAGGTGTGAGGTGGGTATCTCAGAGATGCTTTAATTTGCATTTCTCTAATAAGTAATGATTTGGAGCAATTTTTCATGGATTGCTTTGATTTCCTCAGCTATAAATCGCCTTTACATAGCCTTTGACCATTTTTCAATTGGGGAATGGCTTGTTTTTTTTTGAAAATTTGACTCAGTTCTCTGTATATTTTAGAGATGAGTCCTTTGTCAGAAATACTAGTTGACAGCAAACAATCATTTTGTTTGGGGGGGGGGTGGTTGCAAGGCAATGGGGGTTAAGTGGCTTGCCCACAGCCACACAACTAGCTAATTATTAAGTATCTGAGGCTGGATTTGAACTCAGGTACTCCTGACTCCAGGGCCAGTGCTCTATCCACTGTGCCACCTAGCTGCCCCCTCAGCAAACATTCTTAATGATCAATGCTTCCCTTTCTAAATGCTCACAAATCATACCTCTAATAATGTTTTAGAATTTTGCTAGGAATTGAAGTCAAGTTCACCAGTCATAGTTTGAGAAGTGGGATGGAATTTGCCTTTCTTCAATCCTGTAACACAACATGTCCCCTGTTTTCCATTATTTTTCAAAGATCACTAAGTATTTAGTAATATCTGTTAGTTCTTTTATTATCATGGCAAGTAGTTTGCCTGAATCTAGTGATTTTAATTCCTGAAGAACGGGAGTGGATATTATTCTATAAAATTTGGGTAAGGTACACAGTGTTGGATTTAGAGGACTTGAGTTCAAATTCTGAATTTGGTGCTAACTAGGTATATGGGTTTAGGCAAGTCCCTAGGGCTTCCTGGGTCTCAGTTTTCTTTCTATGAAAAGAGAGGGTTGGTCTAGATAACTTCTATGGTTCCTTCCAGCTCTAACTGTATGTTCTCTTGAGATGAAATTTAAAAAACTATGATACAGAATCTGAGAATTACAATAAACCTCAGAAAGTTTCATGTCTAACTTGGACTGGACCAGAACTTCCTTCCATAAGCCATCCTTGTCTAGTGACTGTTCAACCTTTGCTTGAAGACTACAGTGACAGACAACTCAGTCCTTGGATGGTTTTAATTGTTAGTACAATATGATATAAGCAGTCCAAGTCTATTTATCTTCATCATCTACATATTGCTTCTAGTTCCGTCCTGAGGTTAAATAGAACATATCTAATGCCTTCCATGTAACAATCCTTTATTTGATGAAGACAACCATCTCCTCTCCTCTAAGTCTCTTCTTAATATTATACCTCTCCAACTCACTAGTACAAAGCAGAAGGGGCCTCAGAGATCTAGTTCCCTGATTTTACAGATAAGGAAGCTAATGGAGGTGCTAATAATTCTGGAGGTCATACATCAGATATGGGATTATGGTTCACCACACTGAGAAAATAACAATAGAACTTAAGAATATGAAATCAGAAAAGCTTGTTAAACTTGACCAAATAAAAAGTCCACCTTTTTCATATAAAAGAGATTGGGAAATAGGTATGGACTGAGTCATAAGTTCTCAGGTGTGGCTATTAATTTCTTTTGCTTACAAGGTAGGGTTCTTTTGTAAAAAATAAAACATTTAAAAAGAAAAAAAATCCATGCTGAAGGAGTTATAAATTTAAATTGACAACATGTCTTGATATACCAGTCCTTACTATCCAGTTTCCTTTTTTTGTACCCAATCAACATTTATTAATTGTCTACTATGAGCTAAGCTCTGAGAATACAAAAAGAAGCAAAAGACAGAGTGTCCCTGCCCTCAGGGAGCTCATAATTTAGTGGAGGACAACAAGCAAACATGTACAAAGCAAGGATACAGGCTACAGGATAAATAGGAAATTATTATTATATTTTTTTTGCAAGGCAATAGGTTTAAGTGCCTTGCCCAGGGTCACACAGCTAGGCAATTATTAAGTGTCTGAGGTTGGATTTGAACTCAGGTACTCTTGACTCCAGGGCCGGTGCTCTATCCACTGTGCCACCTAGCCACCCGATAAATAGGAAATTATTAATAGAGAGAAGGGAGTGGAATTGAGGGTTTGAGGAAGGCTTTCTGTAGAAGGCAGGATTGTAATTGGGACTTAAAGGAGTAAGGCAGGTCAGTATTTGTAGAGGAGGAGGGAAAGCATTCCAGCTTTGGGAGATAGCCAGAGAAACTACCCAGAACAAAGAAATGTATTGTCCTTTTATTAGAAAAATCAGAAGGCTAGTATCACTGGAGTGAAGAATATGTCAGGGAGTAAACTATGAGTCCCAGGTTTCTTATTCTTGAACATCAGTAACCAGAACTCTTCACCACTCATGGATAGCTGGACTGTCCTGATTGAATTCACCCTTTTATTACTTGTCTCCCTCCCCCTACTTGAATAGGCATCCCATGCCCTGGACTCTCTTTAGGGTTTGGATTATGATACTATGTTGCTCTGGTCTAGTTGGGCTAATAATATCCTGATTTTACATCTGCTTCTATTCTCAAGTCATTACATGCCTTGGAACAGGTGTGGGGAACCTCTAGTCCTTGGCCCAATATATCATGTGGCCTGGCACTGCCAAGGCAGCCACAGGTGGTGTTCAAAATTAAATAAATCTAGGAGATTTCTAGGGGTGAATTAATTATATGTTTGATCAAATATAGCAGACTAATATTACATTTTGGCTCTTGAGAGAAAAGTCTCCTACCCCTGTCCTAGAACAACATGCCCTCAGCCTTGCTCTCATATTTAGAATATAGGGCTTAACTAAGCCCTTTAATTGGGTGCAGATTCTTACTTTTAAGATTCCCATGCCTGGCCTATCCTAATTTATCCCATACTCCTGAGCCCTGGTTATGACCTATATCTTCAGTCCTTTATATCTAAAAATAGTAATTCCAAAGCTCAGGTAGTATATTGAGAGATAAATAAGACAGATAAGCTAGTCTAAAAGACAAAATGACACCAACTGTTTTTTTTTTTAATCTTACTGAGCTTCACTAAGTTAATTCAAAGATTTCTTAATGAAGTTTGATTAGAGATCTCTAAAACTTCTTCTGACTCCAAATCCTAAGATCCTATGATCCTCGGTAAATTCTGAGAAGAGTGTGCCCTTTCATACTTAGCTCAATTCCCAAGTAGGTTTGAATATACCTTGGGTCCATTTACTCTTCCTGCAAACTAAGTGGGTCAGGTGTTGGGAATAAGAATGAGATAGCCTAGTCCTAGACCCTCAATTAATTAATTAATTTAAGATTGTTATTTTTGGGAATATTTGACCCAAGTGAATCACCTCTGCTAATTCCTTGCTAGCCAACTTTCTCCTATGTCTAAGGATTCACAAAAGGAAGAAGCCACCTTTGCTAGCACTTTGTTAGCCATCCCCTGGACATTTGCTACCTCCTGACCATAGACAGATCACTTATTCTCCCTGGACATGGTTTCATCTTTTGTAAAATGAGAGAGTTGGACTATATGATCTCTGAAGACTCTTCTGACTCTAGATATACGATCCTATGATTGCTTCTGTGGCCTGAGGAAAACCACAGAAATCTGATAACATGCCTTTTATTTTGCCCAATTCCCTCAAAGCACTTAGATTTTTAAGCATCCGTGGCTTTGGTTTATCAAATATAAACACATATAAATAAAATGTATATACATATATAAATGAATGCAGACATATGTTTATGTGTACATATGACTATGCATATATACATATAATAGAATAAGTTTAGATTGGTAGATTGACATGCACATACATTATGTGTATAAATGTGTATGTAAATACACACATACCAATATTTTGATTGATTTTTCTGCTAACCATCTTTATGTGTATAGACACATAAAGATGGTTAGCAGAAGAGTTTCTCTATACACACATATATAACAAGTATGTATATATACATGTATATAAAGAGTATGTATGTACATATATACATACATACTATGAGTATATGTTTAGATAGCAGAAAAGTCTTAATTCACCATCTTTCCAAGGTTGTCAACATCTATATGGTTTTTAGGCATTTAATTCTCAAATAAAGGTCTTTATCTCTGACTCTAGACTTAGGCAACTTTTACACCAGTGCTACTCAGACCAATCTGAATTATTGAGAAATGTCTGACATATCTAAATATGTTTAAAGACATGTCATTTTTTTACCTTCAGATATATAAAATAACTTAGTGAGCAGTGTTGCCAAATGCAGGCATACCTCAGAGATATTGTGGGTTTGATTTCCAGATTATTGTAATAATGTAAGTATTGCATTAAAGCAACTTACACAATTTTTGTTTTTCCAGTGCATATAAAAGTTATGTTTACACTATACTGTAGTATATTAAGTGTGCAGTAGTTGTTTTCAAGCTGTGTCTGACTCCCCCTGGGTTTTCTTGTCAAAAATTCTGGATTGGTTTTCTGTTTCCTTCTTTAGCTCATTTTATAGGTGAGGAAACTAGGCAAGTGGGGTTAAGTGACACACAGATAGTGTCTGAGGTCAAATTTGAACTCAGGAAGATCAGATGAATCTTCCTGACTTCAGGCTTGGCCACTGTGCCACCTAGCTGCTCATATAATTATGTCTAAAAAGACAATGTACATACCTTAATTTAAAAAAATACTTTATTCCTAAAAAATACTATTATTTGAGGCTTCAGCAAGTTGTAATCTTTTTTGTTGGTAGAGGGTCTTAGCTCAGTGTTGATACCTGCTAATTGATAGGATGGTAGTTGTTAAAGATTGGGGTGGCTGTGTCAGTTTCTTAAAATAAGAAAACAATGAAGTTTGCTTCATAAATTGACTCTTCATTTCCCTTGATCACTTAGGCTATTGTACTGTTAATAATTTCAATTTTGTTTTAATATTGTTATCTCTCAGGGAAGAGGGTGGTATAAAGAGAGGGAGAGGGTTGGGGAATGGCCAATTGATGGAGCAGTCAGAGCACACACAACATTTCTTGATTGTTTACTGTCTTATATATAGGCATGATTCATAATGCTCAAAAACAATTATAACAGTAACATCAATGTTCACCAATCACAGATCACCATAACAGATATAATAATAATAATGAAAAAGTTTGAAATATCTCAAGAATTACCAAAATGCAGGGGACACAATATGAGCAGATATCATTGGGAAAATGGTGCCAAGAGGCTTATGACATAAGGTTGCTACAAAACTTCAGTTGGCAAAAAATGTAATTCTACAAGCACTGTAAAGTGAAGTGCAAGAAAATGAGGTATGCCTCTACTTCCTAAGTGTATACTCTGTATTTATAGGTTTCCTCATCTGTTAAATGAAGATAATAAAATTTTCAGTATCTTTCTTACCAGAGTTGTTTCGAAGAAAACATTCATAAACCATAATGTTCTATAATGTGAATTATTACCATTAATAAATTACCTCAGTCTAGCTCCAATTCTGACTTATCAATTAGTGAAGTTTGAATTAATGAGTTTTTTTTAATTGCAGGTGCAAAGAGAAGAAATATGACTATGATAATTTGCCAAAAACATCTGTTATAATAGCTTTTTATAATGAAGCATGGTCAACTCTCCTACGAACAGTTTATAGTGTTCTTGAGACATCTCCAGATATTCTGCTTAAGGAAGTCATCCTTGTGGATGATTATAGTGATAGAGGTGAGCAACTTTTTAGAATGAATTTTGTTTGAAGATGTAGTTTTTCTTGGCACTGAAATGACAAAAAATGATGTAAAATAATAGTACTTTTTTCAGCAGAAACTGCATTTCTGGGGTGATATGTAGGTGTGAGTATATTGGTGTATCTATGTATCACATAGAGTTTATGGTCTCACTTTTGTAATCGATTAGAACAGGAAGGAATTTTATGTCACTTTGCCCCAAGACTGTTCTGTCATTCTGAAGGATTTGAATCAAAAAGGTGGAAAATAGATGAATCTCTGAGTTGTAACCATTGGTAAAAGATAAGGGGGGAACTGTCTGCCACTTTATCAAATGAACAATGTGAGCTTGAAATGACTGATAGCTTTTTTCAGAAGTTATGAGATAACTTCGTTGTAATGACATTTAAAAATTTCTGTCGTATTAAAACTACACTTATGGATTTGCAAAGATATTTTAGATTTGGGGTGGAAGTTGTAAAGATTTCTGTTTGTTTTAGTAAAGAACTCTAGCAATTTAAATGATCTATTCATTATAAAGGAGGTGATGAAAAGAGAAATGAGCATTATGAAGAGGAGGGAGTCAGGATTTCTAATCCCAAGTAGATTTTAATTTCCCCAAGGGTACTTATTACTATAACTCATAATTTCTCATCTTGATGATTGTCCCTTAATTGGAAAATAAGAGTTTGAGGGCAGTTAAGTAATACAGTAGATAGTGCACTAGACCCGAACTCAGGAAGACTCATTGTTCCTGAGTTCAAATGTGACCTCTGATACTTTAACTATGTGGCCCTGGGCAAGACATGGAATCCTATTTGCCTCAGTTTTCTTACCTGTAAAATGATATGGAGAAGGAAATGGCAGACCACCCCAGTATCTTTGACAAGCAAACCCCAAATGGGGTAACTGGAAATGACTGAATGATGACAACAACATTAAGAGAAAATGCTATTGGAAGGAAGATTTAAAGAAATAAAATGCCTGGGTACAATACAATCATTCTTATTGAAAAAGTATGCCTGCTCCAAACTAGTGCTGATAGTTTTGATCTGCCAGATGTATAAATCTCATATTTTGTGGGATGTAGGGACTTGTTACAAGATACTGTGAAAGAGAGGAAGGAAGGAAACAAGCACCTACTATGTACCAATGCTTAATTAAAATTGATATCTCCTTCAATCTTTACAATATTACTGAGAGGTAGATAATTTTGTTATCTCTGTTTTACAGTTGAAGAAACTGAGGTAGACAGAGGGTTAAGTGAATCGCCCAGGGTCACACAGCCAGTAAATGTCTGAGGCCCACTTTGAACCCAAGCTTAAGAGTTTATTGAAATAAGACCTTTTTAGGGGTGGCTAGGTGGTGCAGTGGATAAAGCATGGGCCCTGGAGTCAGGAGTACCTGGGTTCAAATCCAGTCTCAGATGCTTAATAATTACCTAGCTGTGTGGCCTTGGGCAAGCCACTTAACCCCATTTACCTTGCAAAAAAAAAAAACCCTAAAAAAAAGAAATATGACCTTTGTTCATCACATGTCAATCTCAAGTTGGTCAATTATAACCAAATACAATGGAACAATTTCCATAATGGAAATTGAAGTCTATCATCCTTGTATAAGGGAAAAGGGAAAAGCTATATTTTATTTCTTTTCTTGATGGTTTTCCTCAAGAGTTAGAAGAATTCTGAGGGACTTGAATTATCATAACTACAACAAGATATATTTGGAGAGAATGATAAAGAGGTATTGTAAATATAAAATTAATTTTAAGCACTTTGCAAAATATCATCCATGGAACCAAAAATGTAACATCAATAAGTTGACAGAAGGATTATTCCATAGAGTGGCTGGAAGACAAATCAAACACTACACTTGGATATATGGGATTTTTGGTGGAAGAACAAAACATTCTATATAGTGTGAACCCTTTGTCTAATCCTCCTGAGAATCTTAAGGAGAATAGAGATCTGCTCAAAGAGAAAAACCATCAGTATTTGTTAGAGATATTTTTCAGAAGAACTCAACTGAGACTGTTTTCATAGAGTATTAACTTTTACACAGACTACAATCTTAGAGACAATCATAATAACTCAAATTTATAAGGTGTCTTGGCATGGTGGCCCTCATAGTCTCTGCCACCAGATAAGACTGCTGAATTGAGTTTAGGAGTTCTGAACTGGAATAGGGCTAAAGCTGATAATTGTCCTTATTAAGTCCAGCCCAAATATAGTAAGTGGAGATTGGGGAAAGGTGTCCACTGGACTGAAAAGTGAGACCAAACTTTGGTTTGAGCAGGCCAAAGTTTCCTTGCTCATCAACCATGGAATTGTATCTGCAACTAGAGGCTAGACTTACAACTGGGTGAGATGGGGGGAAGTCTAGTCTGAAGAAATGAAGGAAGGAAGAAAAGAAAGAATGGATAAAGGAAAGATAAAGGAAAGAAAGGAGGAAGGAAGGGAGAAAGATTAAAAAAATGATACTTTAAGATTTATAAATATTTTCCCCTTCCCAACAACCCTTATGAGGAAGGTAGTTATAAGTATTATTGTTCCCAAAACATAGGTTAGAAAATTGAATCTCAGAAAGTTTAAATAACTTTCCTGTGGTCAATTAGTGTATATTGGAGCTAGGCTTCAAAATCCAAGTCTCCTGATTCCAAGGCCATCCTGATCTTGTACATGAAATGAGTTCAGAATCCCCCTAACCCTTGCGGGAAATATCCAAAGTAGTGCAAAATAAGGCAAACTTTATCAGCATCCCAAGGCTTTGCCAGAAACCTCAGTTGAGAAGGAAAACAGAACATGTTGTGACAACTTAACTGTTTTTATCTTGTGGATCTGGAATATGGCAGGATTCCATATGGCCTCTGGCATGTCCTAATGGCAGTCTTTAAGAAAGGAGATAAAGATAGGTTGGCAAAATATCAGTTCTGCATATGCCTCCCTAATGTCATTAACTGGCTCCAAGGGAATATAATGATAGATTATAATGTTACAGGAGGGGTAAATTACTTAGAAATAGAACTGAGCAGAGTTAGCAAGAATCCCTGGACTGGAAAGGTAGGCGTGGTAGCTGTATTGTGCCTCTCAATTCACTAATTTCACACTTGTTTTCAGTATCTTAAGAACTTTATTGCAAAAGGATGTCTATTAGGGCAGTTTCACTTAGGGTATCATGTATCATGCCACCCTTTCATTGCCTTCCACCCTACTGAAGCACTGATAAACAATAACAGAACTATGACAGTGAAAATAGGAAGCCAAAATGACAGATACACAGATTCACCTTTTGAGTCATTTTTAGGGAAAAACAAACAAACAACCTTTTTTAGAGGGTCTTCCTGAGCTCTCTTGATCTCCTTGTGGAAGCCTTTCTTTGCTTTATACATTTCTTTGTGTATATTTGTTTTCATGTTGTCTTCTCCATTAAATTGTAAACTTCTTTGAGGACAAGAATTGTCTTTTGCCTCTTTTTGGTACTAAATAAAAGTTTATTGAATTGAATTGAAATCTTTTAACTATGGATAAAGCATCCTAGATAAAAGCCAGCATGGTAAAGTAGATAAAATACTAGACTTCAATTCAGGAAAACCTGTATTCAAATCATACCTCAGTTACTTAATAGATCATGACTTTGGCAAGTCACTTAACTTCTATGGGACTCAATTCTCTCATTTGTAAAATGAGCAGATTGGACTTGTATGATCTAAAAATAAATGAACAATCAATAATCATTTATTAAGCATCTATTATGGGCCAGTAAATAAGAAAATACTGGATATTCAAAGACAAAAATAGCCTTGGACCATATTTTTGTGTTGTAATAATAGTGGGGTGGACCCAGTATGTCTTCATGACAGAATGCATTTGCCCATGTTGTTTCTGGTATATTCTCAAGAGGACAAAGAAAATATTTTAAATAGATTGTGTTAGATAGTGGAAAGAGAATTTAGATTTAGAGGATGTAGTTTTAAATTCTACCTTAGATCTTTAGCTGTAGAGTTAGAATCTTACAATCTTAGAGAAGGAAGTTTTCAATGAAACATGCTTGCACATAAGTGAATTAAATTGTAAATTCATTGATGGTCAGTGGTAGGGAATGAGTCCTTAGTGGGCAATTATTGAGTAAATATCTAATACAGCTTTTATATCCCCCATATAATTCAGCATTAATCATTCAGTAAATATTTGTTGATTGATATCAGAGTACCCTCAATGGAGAGAAAGAAATCAATAGCTTAGGCAGCAGATAGCTAAATAGTCTTAGCAGGAAAAAACCACATAGTTTTTGACCATAGTCAAAAGAAAAGCTTGGAATTGGCATTACACTGAAATGGATGTATGTAACCTGTAAATACATCAGTCTATAGAAATGAGATCAGCTTCACTATCTCTTCTATATTTTACATTAAAGATGATCATAGATGGCATCATTATGAGATATTACCATTAGAAAGCATAGCAGCAAAACAGATTTATTTGAGCTTTTCTCTAATAACTAAGATACAGTTATAGAATCTTATTTGTCTTGGCTGATAAATTACTTGAAAGTCACAATTAAAGAGATAAGGAGAGAGATCAGAAATCAAAATCAGCATTTCCTAGTCAAGCACCATGATTAAAATTCCAGAATCTTTCAAGAAAGTAGAGGGATCAGAGTAACAAAGGTTAGTTTTGATGTTACAGGTAGGTACATTTTAGCTTAAAAGCAGCTCAGCATATCTCAGGGTGAAGAAAATCACCCAGTTGTGGAAATGAGAATAGGAACTTTTGGTTTGATAGGAAAAATTATCATATCCAGGTTATGATCAAAGCATCAAGAATACATTACTACAATTGATATTAAAGGCTTGGAGCTTTCTTTTTGGGATTAACATTTTTAAAAATATCTTTGAACTTGACCCATTTGATTATTTATTAGTATACCTAATTATAACATTATAATGCAGTTCAACTATTACATGAATACGCATATACATGTAGTGATTTGGATCACCATACCTGAGTTTCAGTAGTTTTATATATAAAGTGTAACACAGCATCTGCAGCAACACATATAAATATTATAATATTCATAATTAGATCCTTCATTTGCCACCAGCTTCTCTGCTTTGCTTCAACAACATTATCATCTTCATTATTCCCCTGTGCCTGGTACCTCTGGCATTCCCCCTTCCCAAGCTTTCAGCTTCCTTTTATATTGTCTCCTCTCATTATTTTGTAAACTCCTCAAAGGTAAGGATTCCTGGAATTTTTCTTATTTGTATACACAGATTAATAAAAGATTTTTGTATTGTAAATGCACAATATGAAATATATACTAGGGGTACCTTGTTTTACAATTTTTTACAAATGTTTATAATTAGCTGTGCCACTCTTAATTACTATTAACAACTTACATTAGATCAAATATTTATTGAGTGTCCACTGTGCATGGGTTGAAATGGTTTCATTGAATTCTTAGCATCTTGTGGTGTTATTGCTATTTTTAGTGGAGGAAATTGAAACTAAATTGATATTTAAGATTGCAAGGGAAGTTAATGCATTTTTATTTTGAATATTGTTGATAAATTGTTTTTTCTTATTCCTGCATGATACCATTAACTTTAGATTGGCATGGAGGGCAATATAACCCATCAAGGGATCTGATTTTATTGGGGAAGAAATAAATATCTTTCACAGATTGCAACAGATCTATAGCTTAGTAGATAAATCTCTTGAGAGTCAGAGAGGTTAAGGGATTGTTCATAGCTATGCCAGTGGATTTGAATTCAGATGTTCCTGACTCCAAGTCTAACACTCATCTTAATCCATGTTGGTGGGAAGTAGACAATCCAAATCACTGAAAACATCTGATGAGAATAAATCGTATTTATGGTTTGCTAATATTCAAAGGACAGGAAATAGTTGGGTCTGGAGGAGGCAATGTGATACAATGGAAATGTTCATAGATTTGAAGACTAAGGATCTAGATTTAAATATTGACACTACTACTTTTAGTCCATGTCACCTTGGATAAATCACCAACCTCTTTGGATCGGAAAATTCTTATCTATAAAATGAAGTAGGCTGAATTGGATGATCTTCAATGTCTCTTTCAATCTTAAAGATGTCATCTTTTTATCTTTTATTTTCCTAAGGACTTTTATTTTAATAAATCAATAAATAATAGAGCATATGGAAAAATTGTAACTGCTAAGGTTATTTTTCAGTTTATTTTGCAAAGAAAAATTTCTTTTGAAAGGAAGTGATATATAATAAGGAAAATAAAACTATTTAGAAAACTTTTTTTCAATTTTCTAAAATGTGATATCCTTTACATTAGAATTAGGTAATTTGCTCAGCTTCTTCTTGTTATTGTTCTTATTCTTATTAGAACATTTAAAGGAGCCTTTGGAAAACCATTTGTCTGGACTGCCTAAAGTGCGTTTAATCCGGGCAAATAAAAGGGAAGGACTTGTTCGAGCTCGTCTTCTGGGAGCTTCTATAGCAACTGGGGAGATTTTGACATTTCTTGATTGTCACTGTGAATGTCACGATGGCTGGCTGGAGCCACTACTGGAAAGGTAGGAGAATCTGCTGGAGCCAAATGACAAAAAATGAAGTGAATCAAGCAAGAGTAATTTTTAAGAAACTGTCATTTTTATTTCTTTCCTTCATGTTGCTCATTCAAAGTAGTCGTTATCAGTAAATTGACTTAGTCGGTAGTGAGCTGCTGCTACCAACAAGGATTTAATTGGTCTTTAGATCTGCATTTGAGAGTAGTTTGAGAAGCTTGGAATTCCTTGCTAACAGACATTTTGTTGCCTTCTTTACTTTAATACTTCCACCCTACCAATTCAGACCCTGTCTCCTTTTGTCCAGATTATTAAGACAGCTTTCTACTTGCTTGGTTTCCTTATGCTCTTCCCTCCCCTCCCATCCCCTTCCTTCCTCTCTCTGTCCTTCCCACCTCTTATCATTTTGTATTCTTATCTCTCCAATATATTTCATTTGTCTTGTTGTATTCTGCTAGTTTTTAATTCTTTAGAATTCATTATTATTTAAAACATGGTACAAAATAGAAGATAAGTAGAAAGGACCTTCTAAATACTAGAATCTGTGGGAGTTTTAGCCATGTTCCCATTTTCTAGTTTAAGTTTTAATGCTATAGACTTCAAGAAAGATATGGTTATTGTTATTTGACATTTTTATTATTTAACAACTTACATATATGCATATTCTCAGTTTTATCATAAACTCATTGAAAACAAGTATCATGCTTTATATACTTCCATACTTTATATACTGGCCTAGTATCATATATTTTTAAATTGTAAAATTCTTTAGATATGTCCAAAGTGCTTTCACATATATGATTTTGTTTGATCTCAAAAACCATTTTTGTGGTTGAGTTAAGCAGATATTATTATCCCTGTTTAACAGAGGAACTTAACACTGGTCCTTGAATGTCAAATGAACAAGTCTGGATATGATCCTGTACATAAGCATTAGTGGAGCTTTTATAAATTCTTAAAGAGGGTAGAGACATAATGAAGGTAGTATTTTGGAGGGTAGCATTATGCAGAAGGGGAGGATAGAGCCCAGGAGACCAGTTAAGAGACTATTTATTACATCAGTTTGAGCCTGAAGTGATGAAGAATTGGATGACTGCCTTATGAAATATATTCATATCTCAACAGAAATAGACTTTTATTAGAGTCCAGAACTAAACAAAAGGTATTTTTGTATTTTATGATATGTAATAAATCATATATTTACTTATCGTTATTCATCTACAGAAATATAAAGTACAGCCAGCTTAACAAGTTTTAAACAGGATGCAGGGAAGTCCTTGACCTCAATTTTCTGATACCCTTCTAAGAAGTTTTCAATTATGATTATTTGAAAAATCATCAGTAAGCTTTTATTTTGTTACTGTATCAAATGAGAGTATAATCAATAAAAATAGACTGATGAGCTTCAGAATATAAATAACAAAATCAAAGAATAAATATTAATTAGGAAGTCAAAGCAAGGCATTATAATACTCCCTACAAATCTGGCTTCTGCCCTGATCCCTCCCTCCAATGAAGCTGCTTTCTCCAAAGTTCCATGTGATTTTTTTTAATGGCTAAAATTGATGACTTTTTCTCTGTCCTCAATTTTCTTTTTTTCCTTTGCAACCTTTGACACTGTTGATCCCCTTCTCCTCCTATATACTTTCCCCAAACTGGATTTCTGTGACACTACTCATTGTTGGCATTATTCTTAACCTCTCTGACAGCTCCTGAGAAGAGACTTCCTAGCCAAGTCATCATCCATTATTTCCTCTCCTAATTAGAGGTATTTGTTGTTGTTTAGTTGTTTTCAGTTGTATCCAGTTCTTCATGATCTCGTTTGGGGTTTCTTTTTTGGGGGGGGGCAAAGATACTGGAATGCTTTGTTATTTCCTTCTCTGGCTCATTTTCCAGATTAAGAGACTGAGGCAAACAGGATGAAGTGAATTGCCTACGGTCACACAGTTAGAAAGTGTCAGAGGCTGGATTTGAACTCTGGTCTTCCTGGCTGAACTCTGGTCTTCCTAGCTCCAAAGCACCACCCACCTGCCCAGTCTATAGATATATCCTAAGCTTTATTTTGGACTTTCTTCCATCTCTATTTGCTTTGACTTTGTGACCTTGTCAGTTCCCCGGACTCAATTATCATTTCTCTGCAGAGCCCTCCTACATTTATATATCTTATTGTAGTGGAGCTAGTTATTTATCATGAAATGCTTTTTGGATTTCTCAAACTAAAATTTTAAAAGGTTTCTCTCAAACTCAACCTGGCCAGAACAGAACTCAATATATATATAATTTTCCTCAAAAGAGATGCATAGTACACACACACACACACACACACACACACACATATAATATACACACACATAAATTGTGCATGTGTGCCTATTTTGTCTCTCCTTGTAAGACTGTAAACTCCTTGAGGGTAAAGACTTATTTTGCTTCTGCCTTTGCATCCCTACTCCTTAGAGCCTAACATATTAAAAAATACTTAAGGAATGCTTGTTGATACCTGATTTACTAATGAAAAAACTGAGATTCATAAAAGTTAATCAACTTGCCTGTTTCTCTAGTCAGGATTGGAGACAAGATTTGAACCTGATTCTAAATAATAGTTCTTCTGATAATTCCTTTCATTTTTAGAAGATTTTTCCACTACTATTCAAAAACATTGCTTACAGAATCACCTCAAACTTTGTCCTTGGTATTCAGAATTTTGTAAACTATGACTTGATCTATCTCTCCAATTTTATCTCTAACTAGTCATACCATTAGGACAGCTAAGTTCTGGACCTTGATTCAGGAAGATTCTTCTTCCTGAGCTCAAGTCTGGCCTCAAGTACTTTACTAGCTGTATGGCCCTGTACAAGTCATTTCACCCTGATTGCCTCAGTTTTCCCAACTGTAGAAGAAAATAGGAAACCACTTCAGTGTCTTTGCCTGAAAACCCCCGCAAATGAGGTCATGATGGGTCTGAACAACACTATTTTAGCCAAATGGATCTGCTTGCTGTTTCCCAAATAAATTCAGCCCTCTCTTGCTTCAGCTAGGTTGTGCTTTCCTCATGCTTTTTTCTTCTGCGTTCTAGCCTGCCAAACTCCAATTTGTTTGTCAAGGTTTATCTCAGGCTCCACCTATAGGAAACTTCTATGTCTTCCAACAATATGTCAACTTTTCCTTCTCTGAAACCACAAGAACACCATATTCTTTTGCCAAGGCACTTACCACATTTCACCCTGTATTAAAGTTATTTACTAATTTATCTTCCCTTTCAGATTTTAAACTCTTTAATGTAGAGGCTCTGCCTCACCTCTGTTTGTAGCCTTCATAGTTCTTTGTATAAAGTAGAAACTTAAATATTGATTGAATTGAGTTCTGTGTTTCCTTCAGGACCCATGAACTATTTCCAAGCTGCTTCCCTGGTTCTTGAGGGTCTTTTCCTTACTCAGAAATCTTAAGGCAGTTATCTTTTTATAGTTTGAATTCAACTTAGACATAGAATGAATTAATTTTTCTTGAATGAGGGCAGCTAGATGGCGCAGTGAATAGAGCACTAGCCCTGAGTTCAAATCTGGCCTCAGACACTTAATAATACCCTATGTGACCTTGGACAAGTCACTTAACTCTACTGCCTTGTTAAAAAAATTTTTTTCTCGAATGGTTTTATGTATGGACTAGCACCCTAACTTAATCATAAGTGCCTCAAAAACAGGGATATCTTTTGCTTCTTTTGAATATTTCCCAGTAGTGTATTTGTGGGACAAACAGTAGGTGCTTCATAAATGCTTGATGAGTGACTAATTGAATAGCTAAAGACTTAAGACTTTTCCTGGCTATGGTAGCCAGGAAAAGCAGTGATAATAATCACTATTTGAAGTTTTGTTTACATTGTTTTTGTCATGGTTAATCATGTCAATTAATTAAATACGGACCATTGATAAATGTGTTTAGCTTTCTTATGTTCTATAGGAAGGACCAAAGGTCAACCAATGTTCTCATAGGGTTTTAGTCTTGAAGGGGACATTGGAGTTCATTTAGTTCAAACAACCACCCAGGGCCGGAATCCTATCTCCAACAGCCCAACATTGTCAACAAACATCTATGTTAACATTGACAATGATGGGAAGTTCATTGCCTCAAAGGGTAGGCAGTTACATTTTTGGTCATGGTAGCATGACTAGTTTAATCCAATTGTAAATTCTTATTGAAAATTTTGGACAAATCTCTTTCAAAGTAGAAGTGCAGAGCTTTAATTTTCAAATTTACTAAGGGGCAAACATCTGATTGCTATTTTCAGGATTCATGAAGACGAATCAGCAGTTGTATGTCCTGTAATTGATGTCATTGATTGGAATACATTTGAGTATTTGGGAAATTCAGGGGAGCCACAGATTGGAGGTTTTGATTGGAGATTGGTATTCACTTGGCATGTTATACCAGAGAAGGAGCAGAAACGAAGGCGTTCCAAGATTGATGTCATCAGGTCAGATGATTTTTCGTGTTTATTATTTTTGCAAGTCAGTCATAGCCATGACTCTTATTATGGATCTGCATCTTTCTTCTTGTCCTCTTGTAGCAAACCCTTGGAATTGAATAGTTGGATGACCAGGAAATTTCATGAAAAAATCTTCAGTTGGTTGCCATCTTGATGTCAATCCTTTCAGGACTAATATTTCCCATTGACTTTCTTGAGAAAAAAATATTGTTAGAGGCTCTCTAGCTGGTTGTTGTTTAGGGTGTGTGTGTCTGTGTGTGTGTGTGTGTGTGTGTGTGTGTGTGTTGAATGACTTCAACAACAGTAAATCATGCCAAAAGGACATTTCATTCTTTTTTGGTTCACTGGCACCTACTTCAAGAAATTGATTATTCCTCTCTGTTTTCCACAAGATCCCTTATTAAAGATCACTAGTTACTTTTTTGCCTATACAGTGTTAGTGGAGTCCAAGATTACATTAACCATATTTTTAATAACCAGCTTTGTTACATTATTCATTGCTCATTTCTATTAAGGTTTTGCTGAATGTAACTCTCAGGCTTTTTGTTTGTTTTGTTTTTAATGAACTGACAAACTAAATCTGCGTTAGCCTGTAATTGTATAATTATACAAAACTAAATTTATACTTTTTAAATTTGATGGTCTTGACAGTTCAGACATCAGATTTGTTTTGTGACTTTTGAATTTTAACTCTATTATTTGTCTTATTACCTCTCCCTTCTAGTTTTGGGTCAATTGGAAATGTTATTCTTAACAAATTTGGTATGCTCTAGTCACTGAGAGCAAGATAGGACAGGATCAGCACTTTGGGAGAATCTGCTTCTTCTAAGGGACATTGGTGCATGAATCAACACTTGTGATATAATTGTTCATTTATACCCCAAAATTCAAATTATACCAAACAAAGGCCATTTTCCCCTCAAAATATGCCTTCTATGTAAATTGCTTGTAGCTGGTAGTTGATATTGTTTCTCATATGTATTTCCTTTATGGTCCTAGGCTTCTTAGGTTCTACTACACATCCTCCCTTTAATTTTTCATTGGCTATGCCAGTGGAGTACAGATGTTAACAGGTGATATGAGACTGAAAGGATTTCAGGTACAGGCTCAGTGGCAAACTATAAGTGTTAATCTGTAGACTAGTCTAACCAAGGCTGGAGAGACCCATCCTTGGGCTAGTATAGGGAGTTGGATTTTGTTTTTTAGCTACAATGATTCTCAGAGACTCCCTGCTGAATTATAGAAGGGTTGCACAGTTTGTGCCGGCACAAGGTGTACTCATGCTAACAATATTATAAATCCCTGAAGGATTAAATACTTATACATAATTTTTTCTTCCATTTCAGAGAGATCTAATTTACCTATATCCAGGACAGCCTATATTTGGATTAAAATGTGGTAGCATAAAAAAAACCTAGTCATAATAGAAGCTAAGCGATAGCATTACAAAGACTCAGAAGCTGTTAAACTTGGCAGAGGGAGGGAGGGAGGGAGGGAGGGAGGGAGAGAGAGAGAGAGAGAGAGAGAGAGAGAGAGAGAGAGAGAGAGAGCGCCCTTGTATATAAGACAAAAAAAAGGTCAAATAAATGTAAACGTCTCCCTTCTGCTTCTAACCTAAATCTGCGTTTGAGTTTGTTGTGCTAACAAGTTTGAACATTAATCTATAATTTACCTTTTGGCATTGTCAGTAGCTTTTTCTGCTTATTTTAGAATCAATATGGAAATATTTTCTAGGTCCCCAACCATGGCTGGTGGACTCTTTGCTGTGAATAAGAGATATTTTGAGTATCTTGGATCCTATGATACAGGAATGGAAGTATGGGGAGGAGAAAACCTTGAGTTCTCATTTAGGGTAAGTATTATAATTAACTCTTTGAATTAAATTTTAGCAGAATATTCAACTGTCCTCTATTAAATGTAAGGATATGGTCTGTTTGTAAAGGAGAAGTGAGAATGCTCTCTATAACACCCATCTATATTAATGTATCCATTAAGCACATAACCTTTATTAGATTTATGTTTTAGCTCTTGTATGAGTGCCTAACTCAGGTTGCCCCATTTTACAGGTATAGCCATTCATCAATTTTACAAACTGATAACTTTACCAAAAATTTAAACTAAAATTATCTGTTCTATATTGATCATAAAGATACACCAACTGCTAGGTGTTGCCATTGTGCATGGAGTGCCAGACCTGGAGTCAGGAAGACTCATCTTCCCCAGTTCAAGTCTGGCATTTCCTAACTGTGTAATTTTGGGCAAGTCACTTAATTCTGTTGGTCTCAGTTTCCTCAGCTATAAAATGAACAGGAGAAGGAAATGGTAAACCATTCCCACATCTTTGCCAAGAAAACCCCAGAGTCTGAAATAGTGAACAACAAACAACAATAGAGATGGATCAGGGTCATAAGTGAATCGAGACTCATTCCAGAGTCAGAAAGACATGGCCTTGCTTCTAACACAGACTGTAGTACCTAGGCAAATTACTTAATCTCTTTGTGTTGAAGGAAATTGCATGAGACTAATTGTTCATTTGCATTTAAGGGGGAGTTACTAGCAATTCCCTGCCAGGGTTCAACAAACTACTGCTCCCAAATCCTGTTGTGGTTATGTAAAAACCATCTCTAGCTCTAGAGCCACTGACCATACAAAAACAAGTCTCTGCCAGATTTGGCTGGAGGACTGTAGTTTTTGCTGATCCTGCTCTACACTCATAAAATCATAAGAAATTTTGATATAAAAAACTCATTGTTTGTATTTATGATTAGTGACAAGAATCAATACTCATCAAGTGTTTATTAAATGCCTAATATGTTCCAAGGAGAGTATGCAATGCTTAGGGAGGACTAGCATCTCTGGTGAGAGGACTTGAGGAGCCCTTTTCAGGGCTGCTCATCCACCTTTGGGGTCCACCTTTCACGCAACTCTAACCTGAGGTTCCAAGTAGCTATAGCTCCTACAGTGGCTTCACCCTGGTAAACTGTCTTGGCAGACAGACAAAACTAGGCTGAGGGTGACTGACAGGCCTCAAACTCATCAATGTAAAGTTAGGGGATGGCTATTCCAAGCATGTGAAGGCTTCCTCTGGAAGAATGGGTAGATGGAGAACAGTTCCTTCCAGTGGTCATGGAGGCAGCTTGAAGTAGGTGTTGTGGAGACACAGACAATGTTAAGGTCATTCCCTGGACTTTGATTGTTCTGGAAGTGAGACTGATGACCTTACTTAACTGTGCTTCACTTAAGTCCAGTCAACATATCACCCTATGATGTCATTGGTCCTCTGAAAAAAGGAAGCACATACAACAACTGTGTGCCAGACAATGTTAGAATAAATCTAATAACAGTACTAAGCAATAGTTCCTGGATTAGAGCATTGCATCTAATATGGAGAAATTGCAAGTCAACAGATTTCCTTAGTTACCTACCTGCCTGCCTATCTGAATAGTTTCTAATTTCACAGTCGGCATCTTCCAAAAATGAGGGACACTTAAGATAGTCTTCTAGATGATCCAGGAATGTATGGACCACTCTGCCTCTGAGGTAAACAGAAATCAAGTTACTTGCCCCAGGGTTTCCATATAGCTAGTAAGGTATCTGAGACTGGCTTTGACTTGGGTCTTCATGAGATAAGATTCAAACCCAAGTCTTCCTGATTCCATTACTTACTAGCTGTGTGATCATAGACAAATCCCTTTGTCTGTCTTAGTTGCCTTGTCTATAAAATAGAAATAATAACATCTGACTATTGGTTGTTGGCACCTAAAGGTTGTTGGGAGGATGAAATGAGATAACATATATAAACCTTAAAGCAACTATATAAATTATATATTTATAGGCTTTCTGTTTCTGACCCCTATATACTATCCTGATCTCAGCCTGAAATTGTCCATAGAGAAAACAATCTCAAGATAAGTTTCATCAATCTAGTGGGGTTTTTTTTTTTGTTTTTTGTTTTTAGTTTTTGCAAGGCAATGGAGTTAAGTGGCTTGCCTAAAGCCACACAACTAGGTAATTATTAAGTGTCTGAGGCCGGAGTTGAACTCAGGTACTCCTGACTCCAGGGCTGGTGCTCTACCTAGCTGCCCCCAATCTAGTTTTATAAGTGAAGAATATATGCATCTTGAATCTCTCTCCTCTCTCCTACTCTTCTATATCCAGGAACCATCTTGTTTCTACCTTCTCAAATGATTGAGTCATATTCTTATTCAGATCTTTGGAACTTCTTCCTAAATCTTAGTGATTTAAAAAGGACAGACTGGGTATCCCTTCCTCTAATAAATCTCAGTTTTACTGATAGTCCATATACCAACAGCCAGAATGGCTTAAGGAAAGTCATATGTGGTCTTTGAGTGGTATGGGCTGCACTGTAACTAATGTCCTTCAGAACCTTTTTCATTGAATTATATGATCTCAAGATCTAACATTTAAGGTACCTATTGTGTTCTACTTTCATATTCTACCTTTTCTAGGTAAAGGACCCCATCAAATGCTCTCTACCCAATGTGTAGTTCTTAAATTTATTACTCAAAGCAATTATTACTCTTGACCCACAGTAGGTCATGAATTTGGTTCTTGTTTTATCAAATCTTTTTTCTCCCCAGGATAAACACTTCCAGAAGACGTATTTAGGAGACCTCTGATCATATTGATCAGAAAGACTGGTGAATTTGAGACTCTTACATGAAATTCTCAAAACATTAGAAGTAAGAACAAAACCAACCAACTTTCCTTCCTTCCTTCCTTCCTTCCTTCCTTCCTTCCTTCCTTCCTTCCTTCCTTCCTTCCTTCCTCCCTCCCTCCCTTCCTCCCTCCCTCCCTTCCTTCCTTCCTTTCTTCCTTCCTCCCTCCCTCCCTCTCTTTCTTCCTTCCCTTCCTTCCTTCTCTCTCTCTTTCTTTCCTTCTTCCTTTTTCCTTTCTTCCTTCTCTCCTTCTCTCTCTTCCTCCTTCAACCCAATCTTCTTTCCTCTTTATTTTTAATATAAGGGATCTTAATCACATTTCCCCCTTTCAGGTTTTTGCCAGCAATATTAATGAGTAGAAAAATTTAACTTATTTCCATTTTCTTTCCCCTATTTGTCCATAACAGGAAAATAACAGAAAGTAGGCAGTATAGGGGGTCAGATAACATTATTGGTAACATAGGTTCTTAAGCTAACAAATTTCTATAAACACAACCACATTTGGAGAATTTGTAATACATCAGGCAAAATGATGAAATTGCATTATTTTTTTTTTTTTTAGTTTTTGCAAGGCAAATGAGGTTAAGTGGCTTGCCCAAGGCCACACAGCTAGGTAATTATTAAGTGTATGAGACCAGATTTGAACCCAGGTACTCCTGATTCCAAGGCTGCTGCTTTAATCATCTACACCACCTAGGTCACCCTGATGAAATTGCATTATAATGCTCTGGCTCAACAGGCTAAATAACATGCTTCCCACTTCCCACATCCCTGTTATAGTTGGTTCATTCAGCTAAGGCTAGCATCTTCCAACTGAAGTTAATATTGCTTTTTGTTAAGCTGTCTTTCTGAATCATGCCTTCTATGGGACACAGGAAATGAAATCAAGTATTATGATGTTCAGCCCTTGCTCTACAGCTTGTCCATTGAGTAATGTCAAACAGATAACATCAACAAAATAAATAATAAAGATAAATGTATCAAGAATCCAAAAGAAAAATTTCTTGCATCCAGTCTATCTGGATAGATAATCAGTTCACTTTAAACTGTAAATTCTCAATTACTTTTAATTTTATTTTTTTAAAGTACTAAGGAACAAATCCTTTAACACTGAACAATCAGTAAACATTTATTCTGTGCCTTCTATGTTCCCCACACTGTTATATACCATGATTACAAAGAAAGACAAAAGATAGTTCATTCTCTCAAGGAATTCTTAGTTTAATGGGGCAGACCACATGAAAACAACTATAGAAAAAAGATTTATGCAGGCAATATTTATTGTGAGCTTTATTTTTGGTCTCTATTTACAAAATAAAGATCAATTGATGATCAATCAATAAGGGGTTTTCATCAGTAAGGACTTAACTATTTTGTGTATGTATTTATTTATTACAATTTTAGATAAGAAAACTACATATTCAGTTGTCTATATTTTTCACATATTATGTGTAACACTTCATTCCTTTGGATTGGAGAATAGTGCCATTTATTTCTTGGCAGGGATGGTGTAGAAAAGAGTCGGCTTTCTTCATTTCTAAGGGCCCTGAAGTACCTTTAAAGGTTAAGAAAGTATCGCTCTTTGATTGCTATTCATTACTACTTCCTGGACCCTCTAAAAATGTGATATAAATAGTTTTATTTTGCTTTCTTTTAAGGATCCAATATTTTTTATGCTTTTGCAAACTTTGAAACAATATGACCTCAAAGTGATTTCCTTAAAAGTAAAAGCATTTCTTTTTAGAATGTTTTCCTCTATTTTAAAAACAAATTTCATTTTCATTGATGCTTTTTGCTATTATTTGTTATTTATTTTGGAATCTATCCTTCTCTTTGACTTAGTGAGCCTTCCCTTAAAATAAATATTAAAAATCGGGGGGGAGAAATTTATGAAAAACCAAAAACACTGACCATATTTGATTGTATGTGCTGGACTTCATATTCATAGTCCTCTCCTTTAAGTTAGTGTACTCTATAAGTGAAGGGAAAGGAGGTACATTTTCTTTTAAATAGAAATTCCTTTAATTATTTTGAATCAACAAACATCAAGCAACAGAAATGAGCACTTTTCTAACTTACTTCCTAAAATTCATATGTATGTGTGTGTGTGTGTGTGTATGCATATGTATATGTATATACACTAAGTGAATGAACTGTACCCAGTTCTGTATAATTATTTTCTAATTTGATCTTCATAATAATCCTGGGCAGGTGAATGCTATTTTTATTTCCATTTTACAGATGAGGAAACTGAGGTAAATTGAGGTTAAATGATTTGCCCAGGATTCCACAGCTAGGAAGTACCTAAGGCTAAATTTGAACTCTTGTCTTTCTAACTCTGGTCCCACATTTTATTCACAGCAGCACCTAGTAACCTATTTTTATATACAAGGAGGAACAGAAAAACAAAGTTGCCTTTGAGACCAATGAATCTCTTTTGTGTATGTCTGTGTGTGTATCTTTCTTAAAAATATTATATTGTAAATTTAACACTGCTTTACAAATACTGTCCTGGTTTCAGTGTACCTTTCTGAACTTTCTTTTTCTTTCTTCTGTACATTTTTAAATGTTTCATTGAAAGTCTTTTCTTTCTTTTCTTTTTCATTTTGGCATCATTCTTACTCTGCTCCCCCTTGCAATTCATCTCTTGTAACAAATTAGTATTATCAAAGTAAAACAGATCTACTCATTGACCCTACCTGAAAATACATTTCTCATTCTCCTTTGTTTCTCTACCAAGAGAATGGTAAACCATCATCATTATCTTCTGGGATCATGGCATTAACTGTAATTCTGCAAGTATTTCAGAATTGTTTTCCTTGTTTCAGTTGTAGTCATTATTTAAATTGGTTTACTCTATAAGATATTCATTTACTTTTAATGTAATTTAATTTTTAAAAGTTTTATTGCTATCTTTTGTTTTAATGTCATTTTTTTGTTTCTGTACCTAGTGAACTATTCCTTGTAATAAAAAATGTAAAAAGAAAGAAGAAAAAACATTAAGCAGAAACAACCCATATTTTAACTATGTCTGATGGTAAATGAAGTAGTGCATAATCATAGCCCTCCTATCTGCAGAAAAAAAAGGACAGAGATAGTGGCAAGAGATACTTTTCTCAAGTTATCAAAGAGATACTTCTTTGGAGTTCAGTTTTCTTTTTTTTCCTACTTATGTTGTTATTGTCATTGTATTTATTGCCTGCTTCTTCACCCTGCAATAATTAATGTACATATGTCTTCCCATGTTTCTCTGACTTATTAATAGTCATTATTTGCTTTGGTATAGTAATAGTCTATTGTGTTCATGTACCATAGTTTGTTAGCCATTTTATGATCAGCAGGTACCTTTTTTGTTTCCAATTTTTGTTCTTTCCCCCCTCCCCAAAATGCTGCTGTGAATCTTTTGTAGTATATCTATCATTCTCCAATCTATGGAATATATTCCCAGCAAAGGGATTTCCAGCTCAAAGGATAGGAATGTTTTAGCTAAATTTTTTTTAAAAGAATAATTCCACATTGTTTTCCAAAATTATTCCACAGAGTTTCTGTCTTCCTGCATCCTATTCAACATTGACTTTCTTTTTTGGGAAGCCATTTTTCTGGGTGTAAAAACTGTTGTTTGTTTTTCTTGTTTAAATTAGGGTTTAGAGCGAAACTGTTGTTTCAAATATTTCTATTATGTTTTGTTTAAAGTAAAAATTCACATAATTATTTAATATAAAAATTTAATGAAGCTGTTGGTTCATTTTTCTTTTTTACTCTCATTTTTGTTTCAGTCTACACTTTTTTTTGTTTTTTTGCCTGGGGTTAAGTGACTTGCCCAAGGTCACATAGTTAGGCAATTTAAGTGTCTGAGGTCATATTTAAACTTTGGTCCTCCTGACTCCAAGGGGTGGTACTCTATCCACTGTGCCACCTAGCTGCCCCTCATCTTCCTTTTCTTACATTTCCACTCTCTTTCTTCTATACATATATGTGTGTGTGTTGTGAGTGTATATGTTTCTTCTTTCTTATTATTCAGGATCTGTGGGGAAATAGTTCAAGTCATATTGTAGGAAAGTGAAATAGCACAATCTTGGAGTCTTTAACTGTGGCTTTTTAGTAATTTGAGGGTAATTTTTAAGACAGAAGACAGAAAAAAACATTTAAAGTGTATAAAAAGCAAATGGAAAAACCCTCAGAGCACAGTGATTTAGGGTATTATTAGTTTAGAGATAAAGGTTATTCCCCCAAAAGACAGAAGGACATAGCATGGCAAAATAGCTAATGTTCAAAGTGATTGACTCTGAATCATAAAAATGTTATGTTTAATATATAACTCAGTATGTAATATAATGCATCAGACAGGAAAGGAGAGATTGTAATAGTTACAGAGATCCTAACTCATACTAGGGCTTGCAATTCTAAAGAATCTTTGTTGACTCTGAAGTAGTTTTAAATATTGTCACCACCACACCCAATCTGTATAAATATGCTGCTTCCAATTTTCTGTATTGACCTAAGTGTAGGAAAAATCTTTTCCCTAGGTCAACTAAATTATACTTAGAATTTTTAAGAGAAAATTTACTAAGACATGAAGGAAAAATCAAGACAAATCATAAAAGCATAAACATGGACAAGTCTAAAGAATAAAGACTTCCAATTCAAACAGTAAAAACAAAAACAAAAACAACTAACCATATTTCTGACTACTGTATTTATAGGTAGCTAGGTGGAATGGTAGATAATGCACTGAACCTGGAGTCAGAAAGACCTGAGTTCAAATACATGTTCAAAGATATACTAGCTGAGTGACCTTTGGCAAATCACTTATTCTCTACCTCAGTTTCCTCATCTGCAAAATGGAGATAACCACAGTACCAACTTCCCAACTTGTTGTGAAGGTCAAATGGGATAATATTTGTGAAGTGCTATATAAATTCTATCATCATTATTATTGTTATTGTTAATAATAATAATAATAAATGGGGGCAGCTAGGTGGCGCAGTGGATAGAGCACCTACCTTGGAGTCAAGAGTACCTCAGTTCAAATCTGTTCTCAGACACTTAATAATTCCTAGCTGTGTGGCCTTGGGCAAGCCACTTAACCCTATTGCTTGCAATGATAATAATAATAATAAAAATAATAATAATAATAATAATAATAGAAGTACTCCCTATCCTTGGTTCTTTCTATAACCTCAGAGCTATTTGGCTGGCCCTTCTAAAAAGTCTATTTCACTTGTTGGGAATTTCCTCTTCTGGCTATCCTCACATTCCCAAGGAAGACTTGTTTTCCAGCTCTGACACTAGTCATGTGACCTTTTTGGACCCCAGTCAACACCATGAGTTGCAGAACACATCACTGAAAAGAATTCTCACACTGGGAGTCCTTCATGCTGGTGCCATCATGGGACTATCAAGTTTTCACATTACTGGGGATAGGTGACAGAGACTAGACCTGTAATTTCGTGGTAGGGATCTCCCAGATGTGGAAACTCCCTCTACCAAAGACTGAAAAAAAAAATCTGACCACATATGTGACAATGGTGAGTATTTTTAAGCAGTGAGGTGATATTCTTTCTACTATTTTTAAGTTCCTCATGCACAAAGGAGGAAAGATGTATTTAGAAATACAAGTGATGTTTAAAACAAAGATAGCAACAAAGTGTTTAAAAAATTAAATTTGTATTTGTAAGGAATGAACTGATGCAGAATAAAGTAAACAGATTGAGGAAAATCGTGACTACAACACTGTGTGCTTTTGTGTATTGGAACATTTAGAAAAAGGTAAAAGTGAGGTGCTTACATATCACAATGTTCAGTGATCTTATGGCAACTTCTGACCTCTGATTCACCACCAATGTTGTATGTTTAGATCTGGCAGTGTGGAGGAAGTCTTGAGATCCACCCTTGTTCTCACGTAGGTCATGTCTTCCCTAAACAAGCTCCTTACTCACGGAGCAAGGCTTTGGCCAATAGTGTCCGTGCTGCTGAAGTCTGGATGGATGAATATAAAGAAATCTATTACCACCGAAACATGCATGCACGAAAGGTAAGTTTGTAAGGAATTCCTTTGCCATTAACCTGAATGGGTTTCATTGTGACTTTTCCTCCATTCATTGTTGTGTTTAAGGATGATGTCTCCTCCTCATTCCTGCATTCTTTTTTATGACTTCAGGCTACTTTGTTTCACAATGAGACTGAATTAGGGTTTCTTCCTGATCCTGACAAAGCAGGGTAGGTGGCACAGTGGATAGCGTGTCAGACCTAGAGTCAGAGAGACCTGAGTTCAAATATGACCTCAGAGACTTATTAGCTGTGACCCTTGGCAAATCACTTAATCATGTTTACCTCATTTTCCTTATTTGTAAAATGAACTGGAGAAGGAAACCACTTCAGGATGTTTGCCAAGAAAACCCCAAATGGGGTCATAGAGAGTTGGGCACAACTGACATAAATAAACAAAAACAACAACCTCTATTTGGCTTTGGACTTTTCTGTTGAGTGGCCTTGATAATGGGATCAACAAAATCTAGTTCTTCTGCTTTAGCCTTCTTGTTATAAGTTGTTGCTCCGTATCATATTATTAGGTATGATATCTGACTCTACTTGTCTGTAGATCCTTCGACTTCATGCTAACCCCAGCTTCTCAGTGATTGATCAAGTTCTCCCTATACTTATTATACAAATAAGTCCTTCACGTACTCAGTATTTATTGAGTCTCTGTTATGTACACAGCATTTCATTAAACAGTATTAGAGATATAACAAAAATGTAAGTGTCCTTTGTCTTCATAGAACTTAAAAATCCAAGTGAAAACATGACTTATGTGTAAATATGGTCAACGTGAACGTACATGTGTAACTTTTACCCGTCTATTGCCACCATGAGGAGGGAGGAGGGAAGGGAGGATAGTAGGAAAATGTGGAACTCATAAATTTGCAAATGAATGAATTATGAAAACTACCATTGTATATAATTGGAAAAATAAAATAAAATTTCAATTAAATTAATAAAATAAAAATTCAAGCAGAGATACAATATATGCATATGTGAAAAGTTGGTACAAATATAAGAGCTAAATAACAAGGCAATATAACTAGACCATGCTCAATAATATCTCCTAATATCTCCCTAATATCTTCAAAAACATTTTTTGTGTCTCATTTTAAAAAAATTTGTATTTTTTAATGTAAAATTTAGTTGTTTTAATTTCTTTAGTTTCCTTAAGTTTTTTTTTTTAATTCCTTGGATCTATAATGAAATGTACTACAGAATACTATCATATATATCAGCACAAGAGATGGCCTAGGATTCATAAGATTGAATTCAATGGGGCGGCTAGGTGGTGCAGTGGATAAAGCACCAGCCCTGGAGTCAGTAGTACTTGGATTCAAATCTGGTCTCAGACACTTAATAATCACCTAGCTGAGTGGCCTTGGGCAAGCCACTTAACCCCATTTACCTTGCAAAAACCTTGAAAAAAAAGATTGAATTCCATGATGCCAAGTGCCAAAAGTTTTCTAGCCTCTAAGTGCTATGAGTTCAGAGAAAAGGGAAATTACTCTGGGCTGAGGTGTCAATGTGGGCTTCAGAGAAGAAATAGATTTAGCCTGAACTTTGAATGAGAGAGATGGGATCTGGATAGGTACAGCTGAATGTGGGAATTTATTGTTGAGATCTGATGAGGCTAATATGAAAGGCTAAGTTCTAAAATTGATTGACTTTCCCCAAGGAACCATTTGGAGATGTAACAGAAAGGCGAGAACTTCGTGCTAAACTTAAATGTAAGGATTTTGGATGGTTCCTACAGAATGTATATCCAGAGCTTCACATTCCTGAAGACAGACCAGGTTACTTTGGAATGGTAAGTAGAGGACTTAGTTCTTGCTTGAGAATGTCTCCTGCTGTTTAGCTCCTTTTTTTCTCTTAAAAATAATTATGATGATGATAGTAATTTGGGAATGTTAAAGATGATTGGTTGATTGCATGTGTGCAGACTAACATATCTATGTCTAAAATGATATTTCATATGTTCTTTTATTTAGTTGGTAAACAAAGGAATGGCAGATTACTGTTTTGACTATAATCCTCCCAGTGAAAATGAAATAACAGGAAGCCAAGTCATTCTTTATCTTTGTCATGGAATGGGACAGAACCAGGTAAGCATTTTTCATCAGCATTATATTTGGGAGGGACAGTATTTGAATACTGATCACATTTCTTTAATTCAATTATAAAGGTGAGTACACCCCAGAATTGTTGTGGATTGGCCACATGGCTGCAAAGTTAAACCATTTTCAATAATAACATTATTCCATTTGCATAATGCTTCCTCATCTTCAAAATGTTTTTACATATTAACGTTATGTTATTTAATCCTCACAATATTACTCTAGAGAAGCGGTACTGGTATTATCTTCCTCATTTTTGAAGATGATGAAATTGAAGCCCAGAGAAGCCCAATAATTAGCTCAGGAATTCTCTGTCTAACATTTTACCTTGACTTTGAAATTTGTTGGACCAAATCCTATTCCTGTTGCCTAGGATAGAATTTAAGATATGCATTTTACAAATCCCTTTCCTGCCCATTTAAAATTTTTTTTCTGTTGTCAGGACTGCTTCTAGAGGATACAATGACCACTGGTAACCAGTATTAATTAATCTTGATTCTGACCTAATTTGCTTCTTTTTTTGGTCTCACAGTTATAAATTATGATCCTTTATTTTTTGGAACAATAGAAAACGTGATTGAATTTCATTTAAATAATCTTTTTTTTTTTTTTTTACAAATGAGGAAATTGAGTCTCAGGAAGGTTCCAACCTTGTTGTACATATCTCTTCTCTCCATACCTGTAATTCATTCCCTTTCTTAAAGGATATTTCACTCCAGCATCAACTCAGCATCAACTTCTGTATGAAAACTTTCTGATTCTTTCAGTTGCTAAAGTCCTCCTTTTCAAACCAAGTTGTATTCAACTACTTTGTATTTATTTATGTTAATTATTTTTGTCAGTAATTTTGTTTATGTAAATATGTTGTGAATGTTATTTTCACAACTACTTCTCCCCCATTAGTGTGTAAATTTCTTGAAAGTAGAAGTTGTTTCTTTCATTGTATTTGTCTCCAGAGCTTCCGGTATGGTGCCCAGCATCTAGTAGATGCTTAATAAATCACCACTCTGTTAGTGAATTGATTGTCCAAAAGTCACACAGAGAATAAGCAGAGAGGGAATTCTGTATTGTGGTTGGTTTGGATGTCAAGAATCCTGATCAGTTCTGAATTCCTCTGTTGGAAGATCTGGTTCTTTGGATTCAGGTTTTTTTGTTTGTTTGTTTGTTTTTCACTTCTGAGAAATATGTGCAAAGTTTTGCTAGATGACCATTTTGGAAGTCAAGGCTTCCTTCCAACTTTGCCATTCATTCATTCATTTATTCATGTCTAGCAACTCCTCAAACCTTGGCGCCCCCTGCTGGAAGATTAGCTGGTATGGCAAGGATCGCTGATGTTACACCTGGAGAAAGCACCTTGTCTGTAGATGTGACAGTATGCTTATACCTTTCCCCTAGCAGGTACCCTTAGTTAGGAAAGTGCCAAATCTTCCTTGGAGATAGAGGACAGGAGATTTGAACCGGGAAAGAAACAGCTACAAGTTAAAAAAAAATTTTTAATAGATCTAGACTAATCTTTTTGTTCTTAAGTTGTCTTACTCTTCATGTCCTCATTTGGAATTGTCTTGGCGAAGCTACTGGAGTGGTTTGCCATTTCCTTCTCCAGCTCATTTTACAGATGAAGAAACTGAGGAAAAACAGGGTTAAGTGACCTGCCCAGGGACATAGAGCTATTAAGTGTCTGCGGCTAGATTTGAATTCAGGAACATGAGTCTTTCTGATTCCAGATCTGGCATTCAATCCACTGAACCACCTTACTGGCCTAGGTTCCTCAGTTAGGTACCCATAATTTAACTCAACCTGATTCACCTAAGTTCCAATATTTTTATTGTGGTAACTTGCTTGTCCATCTGGTCACAGGAAGGTCCCATTATGACTATTCCGGATATGACCATAACCCTGAGACACATAGCTGGAATAAATAGCTTACTCATAATGGGGATGGGTAGGCAGACAATCTTGATTTGCAAGTGGCTCTGGATGTTAAAATTGGAGTGTTTATGTGGGAGAATAGAGGTGAATAAACATTAGGGAGACAAAATGTGACCAGATGGAAAAGATCTTAATGTCATATTGTGAAATGTGGAACCATCATTGGTTTTTTTGTGATATGATCCAAGAAAGATAGACACACTGGAGATGGGGAAATACCAATGATAAATGAGGAAGTGAATATGTAACCTTATATAGTATACAATGTCATCATTGTTTCATTTTGTCTTTGTTTTCTCCTGTACAAATAATAGCCATTTAGTAAATGATCTTGACTGTTACTTGAAAGTCATATGACTGCAATGTTTTTTCTATGTTAATTTGTTTTTGGTTTCTCTTTTTAAAAAAATTCTATTTTACTTTTTTCTAATTTCATGTAAAGATTGTTTTCAACATTCACTTTTCCTTTTTTTGATTGTTTTATTTTTCAAATACATGCAAAAGATGCTTTTCATCATTCATTTTTTGTAAGCTTTTGAGTTCCATATTTTTGTACTTCCCCTTTCTTACTTCCCTTCTCCCCATAATGAGTTAATCTAGTATAGGTTATACATGTATAGTCATGTATAGGCACATATTTTTTAGATTTTTATAAGGCAAATGGGGTTAAGTGGCTTGCCCAAGGTCACACAGCTATGTAATTATTAAGTGTCTGAGGCCGGAATTGAAGTCAGGTACTCCTGACTCCAGGAAAAATCCATGAAAGAAAAAATATAAAACCAATTTTTAGAAAAAGTACAAATAGTATGCCTGGTCTACATTCAGACTCCATAGCACTTTATCTGAATGTGAACAGCATTTTCCTTCAAATGTCTTTTAGAATTTTCTTTGATCATTGTATTGCTGAGAGAACTAAGACTATTATGGTTGATTATTATACAATGTTGCTCTTAAGGTGTTCTGCTTACTTCACTCAGTATCAGTTCATATAAGTCTTTCCCAGTTTTTCTGAAATACATACACCCTGCTCATGAATTCTTACAGAATACAAGTACTCCATCACATCCATTAAGTCTAGCCATTCCTAATTGATGAGCATCCTCTCAAAAAGAGCTGCTATAAATATTTTTGTACATACATTTTGTACATACTTTTGCACAGCAATTCTGTTGATCAGTTTGAACTCTTAGTGGTATTCAGCCCACTTTTTTTGGGGGGGGTAGTTTCTTCCTAGAAGCATCCCTTTCCCCATATGAACCAGATTAGTCAGTCAATCAATAGGCATTTATTAAGTGTCTACTATAAAAAAGGAACAGAGAATATATTAATACTTATAGGGATGTTTTTATTGTTCAGAAGTATTTATGTTCATATCTTGTGTCTGTATCATTTATTTGTTCCCTGTCTCATTTTCATAGTTTTTTGAATATACTTCAAAGAATGAACTACGTTATAATACCCGCCAACCAGAAGCCTGTGTAGCAGTTGATGTAGGCACTGACCATCTGACCATGCATCTTTGTTATAAAAATGCCCCAGACAATCAGATATTTATTTTTAAAGAGGTAGGTATATCATTTTATGTCCTAATCTCTTCCAGTACCCTTGATTCCAAGTATTAACATAAAATGTCATTTATACTTTTGTCTTCAAAATTTATCTATCCATTCTCTAGTTGATGGGCACCACTGTAGCTTTCAGTTCCTTACTATTGTGAAAAGAGATACTATAGAATTTTGGGGGCATATGGGTAATTTTCCTCTTTCTTTGCTCTTCTTGAGGTATAGACCTAGCACTTGTATTATTGAGTCCAAATAGAACACATTATTCTTGATGAGCAATCCTTCTTCTCAGTCTTTTCTTATAGAAGTATCTCTGTTTCCTAGTTTCCCTCCTTTTGTCTCTTCTACCTTTTTAATCGTGGTCTTTCTGATTGCCTGAAATCTCAAGTCTGACCAGGTCACTCAAGAATTGTCAGTGGCTTTTATTATTTCTAAGTTAAAATATTCTTCTTTTGGGCATTTGTCCTTTCACAAATCTGGATCTAACATATCCTTTATTCTTATTCCTCTATATTTAGACCAAACTGACTTATTTCTTGTTCCATCTCTTACACCTTTACTTTTTCATAGACCCCATGATTGAAATACTCTCCTCATCTCTTACTAGTAGAATTCTTAACTTCCTTCAAAGTATAACTCAACTACTCACTTGTTCCTAGAGGAGGATTACTTGAATTTTTTTTTTTTTAGGTTTTTGCAGGGCAAATGGGGTTAAGTGGCTTGCCCAAGGCCACACAGCTAGGTAATTATTAAGTGTTTGAGGCCGGATTTGAACTCAGGTACTCCTGACTCCAGGGCTGGTGCTCTATCCATTGTGCCACTTAGCTGCCCCCTACTTGATTTCTTGAATAATGATTCAAGATATTCTCTCGACCTTGCAATAATTTGTATTTATTTTAAATATACTTATCTTGGTACATGATGTTTCCCATCACTGGGTGTAGGTATTGCCCAGGGTTCCAGGGTTTAAAGAGGATTTCTATAGTCTGTGGAGTGTTCAGAGAAGGGCAACTAGATTAGTGAAGGACTATTGTCCATATGTCCATGTACTATAAGGATGTGTTGAAGAAATTGGACGTGTTTGGCCTGAAGAAGAGCCTCAGGGGGATTTGATAGCTAACTTCAATTATTTAAAGGGCTTTCATGTTGAAGAGAGATTTGACTTGTTCTGTTTGACTCCAGAGGGCAAAAGAAGTCAAAATGAGTCAAATTTGGCTTGACATATTCCTAGTAATCTGAGTAGACTTAAAGGGAAATGGATTGTTTCAAGAGGTAATGGGTCCCCCTCCCTTAGGAGTTTTCAGGAGGATTGGCCGGTATGTTGCAGTGGGCATTCCTTCCATGTACAGCATATACTGGAGGCTACTGAGGTCCCTTTTGGCTCTCAAAATGATATTTCTAATGTTGAGCATATTGTCTAGCACATTGTAAGCACTCAAAAATTGCATGGAGGAATTGGGTTAAACTGAAATTATTCTTGTTTGCCCTTCAGTATGTTTTCCTACATTCATCCTGTTCTGTTTCATCAAGTTTTTTCAAGTATACTAGAACTGCATCTCCTTAAAGGACAGATCCAACTAGAACTAGATAATCTTATATTTTGTCAATAGAAAGCTATTTCCCCATTCCACAAAGTCTGAGTAATTCCCTTCCTGAGACTTTTAATCCAGAAGCATCTGTAGCCTCTCTGTATGAATACATCCATTGATCCCTTACTACTATTCCCAGTGTAATTCATACCATTTTTCAATCCACCATTATTGTTAGGAAATTATTTCATCTATTGAGTCAAATTTTTGTCTTCCTTAAATTCCACTTATTAGGTCTTAGTCTTGGAACTAAGTAGAGTAAATTTAACTTTATATAGCTGAGAAGCAAGCATATTTAGCTTATAACCATACTTAGATGTCCACCAGGCAGTTCCTTGGTTTGGAACCTCTACTACCGGTCTGCACATTAGTCTTTAAATTTTCCCTATTTCTATACATTCCCCTCCCTATCACCAAAGTGAAATTCCTAGGAGGAATATGTACCTGGATCTGCCATAGTAACCTTAAGTATCATCAGTAAATAATTGATTGTTATTCCAGTTAGGAAGGCAGTACAACAATTATTGTCTTTATCACTCCCCCTCAACATCTTGCTGTTTCATTAATACCTATCTGCAAGCAATTATAGGTTTCAAATCATTAAAAAGGAGCCCTCCCTTGAAAAAGATTTTTATGGTCATAGAGAAAGAGAGGACCCTCAGAATTATTTTGCCCTTTTTTATGATGGCTTCACATGCAAATATTCCTAGATTGTTATAGGTTCAAAAATTTTGATTAAGACATTTAGGATTTATATACACTTACACAGATCCTATTTTCTCATGAACTTACCATTAAAAATCATTTTTATACAAGTCTAGACCCTATCTTTAATTTCTAGTTTGTATAAAACCTAAAATTGTGGAAAAATCAAATGATCAAGAGGCCAGGGAAATGTTGGAGCTTAAAAGTCCAATTTATAAAAACAAACATATATATATATGTATATATATATATATATATATATATATATATATATATATATGTATGTATATATTATATATATGTATACCTTGTGTAGTAAATTCATATTTGTAGTTTTACTTTTTTTTCTGAAATTTACTGATTTTCTGAAAAAAACTAATTTTTCCTTTCAAAAGATCTCTTACAAATCTGGTCTATATTTAAGGTGACCTATATTTGAATCAATGTACTTTATCACAAAAACCTTCTTTTGGGAAAATCTTTCATTAATAATGCATATTTTTAAAAATGTTTATGTTTTGGCCCAACACTTTCCAAACCCCCCCCCCCCCCAAATTTCTTTAAAATATGTCACGGGGGTGGAACCAAGATGGCAATGTGAGGGCAAGAATTCCCAGAAACTCATACCCAAAAAGCTACAAAAGCTGTAAAATTATGACTCTAGCCAAAATTTAGAGGGGGTAGAACCCACAGAAATTCTGAGTGATACAATTTCCTAGGTCAAGACAACTTGAAAGATCCTTGGGAGAAGTCTATTTTACCACATTGGGGAGGTTGGAAAGAATTGTAGCACAGCTGGGCTGCAGCAACACTGCATCAGAGCAAACCAGCTCCAACCTTCCAGGAACAGCCCTTGGGGCATCTTGGTTGGTGGCAATGGGGTGGTTTCCAGACCTTTTGGCCCAGGAACTGCTGGGACGTCTTGAAGGTGAGAGAACTCTGCGCACCATAGTGCATGTGGAGCCTGGGCCAGTGCTGGCCTCTTGCAGCAGGAACCTGAACAGTCACCCAGCAGCTGCTTCCAGATGGTTCAGCCCATGGACAAGTAAGGGGGTGGGGAGAGACTACAGAGATCTCTCAGCTATTCCTGGGGCAGGACTCTGTTGTTTACCCACTCAGATCCAGGGTCCAGTCTGAGCCCCCATACTACCAAAGTGGAGAGGCACCCTCCTTATAGCTCTAGGGCACAGGATAATGCTTGTGGTCATCCACAGACCAGAGCACAAGCCAGGATAGCAGCCAGACCCTCTCATAAGACCTTGAAGGAATTCAGGTCCAAAATCACCCAAAACTTTGGAAGTGTGGTAAACCAGTTATAGGCTGAGGAAATGAATGAACAGAAATAGAAGAACCTGACCATAGAAAATTACTTTGGTCCCATGGAGGAGAGAAACACACACTCAGAAGATGACAAAGTCCAAGCTTCTGTATCCAAAACCTCCAAGAAAATAGGAATTAGTTTCAGGCTATGGGAGTGCTCAAAAAAGACTTTGAAAATCAAGTTACAGGAGGTAGAGGAACAATTAGGGAGAGAAATGAGAATGATGAAGGAAAATCATGAAAACCAGACCAGCAGTTTGGTGAAGGAGATACAAAAATGTTGAAGAAAATAATCATATTAAAAACCAGTTTAGGTCAAATGGAAAAAGCAGTCCAAAAGGTCAGTGAGGAGAAGAATGCTTTAAAAAGCAGAACTGGCCAGATGGAAAAGGAGATACAAAAGCTCTCTGAAGAAAACAACTCCTTCAAATGTAAATTGGAGCTAAAGGAAGCTGATGACTGCGAGAAATCAAGAAACAATAAAAAAACTCAAAAGAATGAAAAACTGGAAGAAAATGTGAAATATCTCATTGAAAAAGCAACTGACTTAGAGAATAGATCCAGGGGAGATAATTTAAAATTTATTGGGCTACCTGAAAGTCATGACCAGGAGAAGAACCTAAACTTCATTTTTCAAGAAGTAATTCAGGAAAATTGCCTTGAGATCCTAGAAGCAGGGGGTAAAATAGAAATTGAGGGAATCCTCCAATCACCTCCTGAAAGAAATTCTCCCCCCCCCAAAAAAAACCTCCCAGGAATATTGTAGCCAAATTCCAAAACTGAAGTCAGAGAGAAATACTACAAGCTTCCAGAAAGAAACAATTCAACTACCATGGTACTACAGTCAGGATTATACAGGATCTGACAGCATCTACATTACAGGTTTGTAGGGCTTGGAATATGATATTCCAGAAGGCAAAAGAGCTTGGATTACAACTGAGAATCAACTGCTCAACAAAACTGAGCATCCTCTTGAAAGGGAAGAAATTGACATTCAATGAAACAGGGGACTTCATACTTTCCTGTTAAAACGACCAGAGCTGAATAGAAAGTTTGATCTCCAAGTATAGGACTCAGGTGAACCATAGAGAGGGTGAACAGGAAGGGCAAATTATAAGGGATTTAATGATATGGAACTGCATGTATTCCTGCATGAGAAGAAGATACTGATAGCTCATATGAATCTTCTCATTTATAAGAGCAGTTAGAAGGAACATATATAGACAAGGCATTAGGAGGGAATTGAATTTAATGGTATAATATAGTATAAAGATGGAGACAACAGGTGATAAAGGATAGTACTGGGAGAAAGGGAAAGGAGAGGTAGAATAGGCTAAGACAGTTCATGTAAAAGAGTCAAGAAAAAGCTTTTGCAATGGAGTAGAAGGGGGGAAGGTGAGGAGGAATCCTCATCAGAAATGGCTCAGTGAAGAAATGACATGCACACAACACATTCCGTAACAATATGGTATAGAAATCTGTCTTATCCTAGAGAAAAATGAGAGAAAAGAGATGGGATAAGGGGGGATGGGGGGAGGGGAGGGGGAGATTGGTGATAGAAGAGAGGGAAGATCATGGGAGAGGGTAGTCAGATGCAACATACTTCTCAGGAGGGACAGGGTAAAAGGTGAAAGAGAATAAAATGGGAGTGGGGAGGACTAGTAATAAGCAACTGTAGGACTTATGATAAAGAAGGAAACTGATCCCAGAAACAGAGCTGATGGAATCTGAACACAGACTGAAGTATACATTTTTTTCTCTCCATTTCTCTTGAGGTTCCTCTATCATTTTGGGGGGAGGGGTTGTTGACATTGTTTACTTTCACAACATTATTGCAATAATATGAAAATAAATAAATAAACCATAAAATATAGATTTTTGGCAGTATGGTACTCACATGGACCATAGTAACAGACCAGAGGTTCATTGTCTTTCCATGCTGACCAAATTTACATTATATAAGTTGTTCTGTTAGTTCCTCTTTCTTTACTCTTATGTTTTTCATACATCTTTATTCATTTTCTGACTTCTTCATATTCATCATTCCCTACTATTTAATAGTATTCTATTCCATTCATTTATGATAATTTATTGATCACCTCCTTCATTGGTCTTTCTCTTGACCTTTTTTATTTCAAATGTTATGAGTAACTTGGAAATTTAATTTAAACTCATACTTTAGAAAAGTTTATTGAGTTCTTTTAAGCAATTGTAATTTAAAGCAAAAATAGTAATCTTATAAAAGTGTTGATAATACTATTAAAAATTTAATTCCTTATCAATCCTTTCTAGGATGGATCTTTATTTCATGTACAGTCTAAGAAATGTCTACAAGCTGAGGCGAATGCTTCCAATGGCAATCCAGCACCACTGTTAAGAACATGTACAAATTCAGACTATCAAAAATGGTTCTTCAAAGAAAGAAGTTAATGTTACTGTGCCAGTCAATCAGATGATGAACTAGAGATCAGAAGGTCTACATCTAGTTCCAGTTCCACTGTTTACCAGTTATATGACCTTATGCAAGTCCCTTCATGTCTTAATTTCAGTTTAAGAAAATTTGTCCAACCTACCTCACAGGGTTGTTGTGAGGGTCAAAGGAAGTATGTGAAAGACTTTTTTAGAAGACACAATAGAAATGTAGAGTAGGATAATGATTATGCTCAGGAGAATTTTGTAGCTAGTAGCTACTTAGTTCAGTGCAATGTGAGGATATCATGCAAAACTTGACAATAATATTTTCATAAGGAAATTATTTTACAAGGTGTGAATTTTTTTGGAGAATTAGTAGAAGAGTTTAAGTTTTGCACTATTTATTTAAAAAGCTTTACCGTTGTTTCAAGGTGGCCTATTTTCATAGAGAAGAGCACATAATTCTTTTTATTCAGTGAGTTTAAAACAATTATCTACCAAATACTTTTTTAGTATTGCCTATATTCTACAATAGTGCCTTTTTTTAGATATAAGGTAGAGTTTGAATCTTGATATTTTCCATATATTAAGCTGTTTGCACAGATTATAAAAAACAACACATTGTACTGTAGATTGCACAGATTGATAGTTTGACCAGAATTTTCTCAGTGCATGAAGTTGGAGAAAAGCTGCATATGTGGAAAGGGGTGATAGCTCTTTCATGTCATTGGGATACTCGAAGCTTGTTTTAAATAATACTATTTGTATGTTACAGAGCTGTCAACATCAACCAGAGAGTTCTTATCAAGGATACCTAGAATCATAGAATCATAAGGGAGATTAGGTACAAACCTCTACTGGATGGCCAAAATTCCTCTGTAACATGACTTAGATGCTTCCAGTTGTAGAGTTCACTACCTCATAAGCAATTCATTCCATTTTCAGACAGCTGTAATTGTTGAGATGTTCTTCCTTCTATTGAGCTAAAAATCTGTCTCTTTGTTAGTTTAATTCTGTTTGATCCTAGTCATGACCTCTGGAGCCATATTAGATTTTTAAATATTTAAAAACAGCTATCATGTCTCCCTTAAGTCTTTTCTTCTTTAGACTAGCCACCCTAATTTTTCTGAACTGTTCCATATAAATGGATCTGAGTCCTTGAAACAATCCTGTTACTCTAGTTTGTCAATGGAGCACCCCTAACTGAAGATAGTAAGTACTCTAAATGCAGTTTGACCAGAAATTAGGGTATTAGGATTGTCACTTACTCTTTCTGGACACTGGTTCTATTTTACTTAAAACAGACCATTTGAAAGAATAACCTTACTATAAACTTTTATTTAAGATAAACTTTTAATAATACTTTAAATATAGCTTCACCATCATTACTATGACTAATTACTACTGTGACTTTTTTAAATGTACATATAATAAAAATTTTTAGTAAACAGTTAAAGAAATAAAATTAAATTTCAATATATAATTTATCACTTAAATCTGAACACTAAATTTAGTGCTTTGAAAACTCTAGCAAATGGTACTGAAATTATGTTCTAAATGTTTTTTATTTCTATAACTTTTTGATTTTTCATATAATTTCTAGATATACTTCTGTGGTTTTGTTCAAAGTACAAAAATGAAATATGTAAATATGGGAGTGTACTATTTTGAATATTGAAAAGTCTTTCAAAGTAATTGCTGATTGTTATTTTTCATTAATCAGATATAAGATGATAGTGATACCAAATTTATTAAAATTTCTATGACTATGTTTCAAACACTTTTTTTCTATCTGTACCTCTGTTTTATGTTTTTTGCTTTTTTTTTTTTTTTGGACACTATATGCTTCCTATCTGGACAGTTAGGTGGTGCAATGAATAGACAATGGACCTGGAATCAGGAAGATTTGAATTCAAATGTGGCTTCAGCTACTTACTACTGGACAAGTCATTTAATCTCTGTCTGCCTCAGTTTCCTCACATGTAGAATGGGAATAATAATAGCACTTATCTCACAGAAAATCAATAGAATAATATTTGTGAAGCACCTAGCACGATGTCTGCTACATAGTAGGTACTTATTAAGTATTCTCCCCCCCTTTTACTTTCCCTTTCCCTCCCCTAGTTTCTGTCCTATGAATTCATTAGTTTATTCAGTCCTGGTATACTTTGCATTTGTTCTTCATTTTTATTTTTTTACTTGTTCATTTTTTTGCTTCATTTATTCTCCATCTTGCCACTTTCATTGATATCTTTGGTTTTCACTTCCCCGGTTACACCTTCATACATTCAGAAAAATTATTTATTCATTTATTTAAGGCAATGGGGTTAAATGACTTGCCCAAAGTCACATGACTAGTCAATTATTAAGTGTCTGAGGTTGGATTTGAACTTGGGTCCTCCTGACTCCCAGGCCTCCTAT
Organism: Macrotis lagotis; assembly: GCF_037893015.1. Lineage (NCBI taxonomy): Eukaryota > Metazoa > Chordata > Mammalia > Peramelemorphia > Peramelidae > Macrotis > Macrotis lagotis. The sequence continues at coordinate 40,406,381 of NC_133665.1, forward strand.
TCACTATGCCACCTAGTTACCCTTGTTTTTTAAAAATTTTAAATCTGAATTCTCTAATTCTTTTATTTATGATCCCATTTAAGTCACACTTTGGCACTTTATATGATTTATTCATTGGTATTAACAGTTTGAACCTTTGAGGGGATTTCATCTCTTCACTCTTTAAACATTGCAGAATTTCTTTCATCAAAATTTTTGGTTGCTTATTCTGGGATTGGAATAGTTCTGCAATAATTCTTGGAGATTTAAATCTGGACAGGAACTGGAGTTATTATTTCAGTAGGGTGATCTAGGTTGGAATCTTCAGTCAGGTTCAGGAATGAGATTGGAACAAAACATTTGCTGAGATCTTATAATGGTTATAAAGTGTCAATCAGGGAGTCCCCTCACAAAGGCACCAGAGGATGTCTCAGGTTCAGGCTTCATTTTGAAGAATGGGGTCAGCTATGATGCCTAGGTTAGGAGAGAAGGACCTAGAACTGGGAAGGAGGGCTGGACAGGACAGAAGAGTCCTCAAGAGCAGGAGAGGAATTTTCCTCTGGAAGATTGGGAAGGTCTGGAAATATCTTTACTATAATTTTATTTTTTAAACCCAAGAAGAATGGAGTACACATAAGTACTCATTTAAGGCAAAGTGAATTTATAGCCAAAGATTCTCATGGAGGAGTAATGACTCTGGAATTGAAGGCTATTGAATGTTGGACACAGCAGTTTAAGAATTGACCACAAAAGGGGGCAGCTAGTTGGCACAGTGGATAGAGCACTGGCCCTGGAGTCAGGAGGACCTGAGTTCAAATTCAGCCTCAGACATATAATAATTACCTAGCTGTGTGACCTTGGGCAAGTCACTTAACCTCACTGCCTTGCATAAAAAAAAAGAAAAAAAAGAATTGACCACAAAATTCATTCTCGGGGGGAAAAAGCATCTGGGGAGCTTTGATTCATCAAGTAAGGAGAAAAGGGAGAATCTCTACAGTGACTAGCATCTATGCTCCAAGGGGAAACTTAACCTTTTTTTTTTTTTTACATGAAAGTTTTTTACTCTGACAGAGACATCATATAATTTTTATGATCTTGGTCTTTCTTTCTTGCCTTTGTACAAGGCCAGAAAAGAAACATTTGCAACTTTTACAGCCTTGAAGCGGACTCCAGGAATATCACCAACAGCATGGCCTTTTCGACCAAATCCAGCAACCAAAACTTCATCATTTTCCTCAATAAAATTCAAGCAGCCATCATTGGGAACAAAGGCAGTGATTTTTTTGCCATTCTTAATCAACTGGACTCTCCCACACTTCCTGATGGCAGAATTGGGCTGCTTGGCTTCTACACCAACTTTTTCCAAGACAATCCCTTTGGCATGAGATGCTGCTCCAAATGGGTTGGCCTTCAAGGCAGTGCCCAAATGTGCTTTCTTATATTGTTTGTCATGCCACTTTTGGTCTCTCCTGTGGCTGCGGAGCTTCCTAGCAGTATGAAGACCATGGCACTTACCCATGCTGCCGCCGTCTGGGCTGAGAGAACAGAGAGAAGGAAGGAAGGAAGGAAGGAGGCGCACACCCACAATCGGGAAACTTAACCTTGCTCAAATGTAAAGGGGCTTGAAGAATTCCTTTCTAATGGGGAAAATGAAATGTTCCTTTAAGATGAAAGGGGAATTTGAAGATAAAAATGAAGAAAAAAGGATCTGGCAGAGAAAAATACTAGACTGGCAAGAATTTTGAAAGTGGAAGAATGTGAACGAGAAGAAAGTGAAGGACCACTGAATGAGCCAAGAAATAAATTGAGGGTCTTCCTATGGAAAGGAGAGTTGGACTTTCTGAGGATTGTTTTTTAAGGAATTATGTGCACCCATGGTACTATAAGGAGAAATCCAGTAAGAGGAAGAAGTGACAAGTAACAGTGGTTAGTCATGCTCTATTAGGGAGAGGGTACTGCTGTAGCTATTAGTTTGACCTAACATTAAACATTAAATATACAGTCCTCTCATGCCAAGAATCTAAGAAACATAGCAAAGATAAACCTGTTCACAGTTTTTTTTTTCTTTTGAGATTGGATCTTCTTTTCTTGCCCAAGTTGGTAGTACAGGGATCAATCATGACAGATTCCACTCTGGTTAGCAGAGTCTTTGACCTGTTTCCTACTCATGATGACTGGCTTCTCCTTACTCTCTTGGGATCATTTTATCAATGTTGAACCCAGTGGAGACATCCAATTAGCCTAACCCACTTCAGTTCAGGAGCAAGAACCATAGATATGCGTTACTTTGCCCAGGTCTATTCTTTCCTTCCAGTAATCCACCTTAGGTCAAACAAACAAACCCTGTCAGAAGGAATTCAGATATACCATTAAGGAGAATGAAACCTGGGGAAAAATCTTGAGTTCTTAAGATCTGAAGCCCAGATGGTATTTTTATCAGTTTCCTATCAAAGGAAAGGAGTATCAAGGAGAAAGGAAGATTTGGGAATCTGATTTAAGAAGAGAATGTTTGAGAACAGGATTTCTGGGTCACAGCTTTAAAAAGATGATACAGACTGGTTAGATTGAGGCCCTTCCTACAGAGGTTGGAGGAGGGGTGACATGTTCATAATGGAGAAATAAAAGATTAGATCAAGGTTACAAACTGGGAGACTAGAAGAGTAGTGTTTCCTTTCATAGATTTAGAAAAATTCAGAAGAAAAATGGGCTTGGGAGGAAATGGGCTTGTTGATTTTTTTTTATATAAGATCATATTATTAAAAGAAAATGTTCATTCTATTATACAAGAGACCAAACCAAGCAAACTAATTGTTGAAAGTGTAGCAGAAGATAATTTATAACTTATCCAATTTTTGTTTTTTATCCTGGAAAACATAGTAACCCAGTAATTTAAAAGATTCTTGATTTAATCCATGTGGGTATTCCCCTCTACCACCAACACATATGAGAGAACCCTCCCATGCTTTAGTTGGATGGTCCCAATGAGTTTCTGAGGGTGAAAAAAAAATCATTCCTTGGTGGCCAATCTTCTGGTGATGAGTTTTTCCAAATTTAGCTTGGTTGGCTCTCAAACAGGAGATAGACAGTTTGTTACTGGGTAGGCACTGAAAGTTTTCATAGCTTAGGATCTGCCAAGATTTGTGGGACATAAGTGGAGTAAGCACATATTGATGTTATATAAATAATACTATGAAAAATGAAACTTGGCCTTGGTGTATTCTGTTCAAGCATGTGATGAGCGTGACAAATAATACATATACATATATATATATATATATATATATATATATATATATATATACATATCATCAGAATCAGGCAACATGTTATAATGGAAAGAACCCTATATTTGGAGTCAAATTTGGTATTCTTGGGATTATTCCTAAATAAAGTGGTCAGAGGATATAGAATCATAGACATAGAATCTTAGAGGTCATCTAGTCCATTATCATTAAAACCATTATTATTAACAATTAGTCTCTATCTTGCTTATGCTGGAAGTACAGAGATTACTTAGGAATGTGGTCCCACTTTGATCCACATAGAATTTTATCCTCTTTTTTTTTTTAACCTAGTCCAGTTTATCTTGCCTTAGGCAATCAGGTGACATTCCACCCCCCTTACTCCTGGGATCTCACAGTAGGAATGCTAAATTTAATTTTAATACTCAGTTGGTTTAGCCACTTCCAAGCCAATTCACAGCTTAGAACTGTGGAGCTTGAGATTAGCCTTACCATTAGCAGGTATTACAAAGCAGGCCACCTTGTTGACCAACTACTACATTATATAAGTAAGAAAATCCAAATCTCTGAGAAATTAATTTGCCCAGTCACCCAGTTAGGATTCTAACCCCAAATCTTGGATACCAAATTCAGTATACTTTTTTCCCACTTTACCTTACTTCTTCCTTTGGGAAGGGTTTTTTTTTTTTTTTTTTTTTTGCAAGGCAATGGGGTTAAGTGGCTTGCCCAAGGCCACATAACTGGCTAATTATTATATGTCTGAGGCCAGATTTGAACTTAGGTACTCCTGACTCCAGGGCCTGTGCTCTATCCACTGTGCCACCTAACTGCCCCTCTCTGGGAAGGTTTTAAAAGGAAAAAAGATAAACTTTTGATAGCTCTCTGAAACTTGTTCAAAATTACTAATTTTAAAAATACAATTTAAAACAACCTTGTGATATTAAAATAAACTGAAATTTTACCCCATCAAATGAAATGACTTGTCCAAAGTCCCAGTCTTTATGTAAAAATAAGTTTATTGACAGATTGACTCTATTCTTTAAATTAGTAAAGATAGTAAAAAGATGAAAAAATTCATTGGAGGATCTGACAATGACACTAACTTGATGCTGGTAGAACTATGAATTGCTTCAACTATTCCAGGAAACAATTCAGAATTATGTGAGAAAAGTTATAAAATTATTAGCCTTTGAACCAGAGTTCTTATTATACAAAGATTACTGATAGCATTATATCCATAGCATTACTGATAGCATGTGATTACTGATAGCATTATGTCCAAAAATATTCATAGCAGGATTATTTGTTGAAATAAAAGGTTGGAATATGACTGAACAAACTATAGTACTTGAATACAACGTAAAACTACTGCAATATAATGAAAGAAAAGACTTGTATGAAATGATATAGACTGAAGAAGACAGGGTGAAAAAAACAACTAGAATGAGGTCAACAAAAACAACACAAAGGTAACAAATTCTGGTTGGTGCTATTCTCTCCAAGTTAGAATACACACCTCTCCTTTCAGGTAATAATCAGAAACTAATGGAAGAGGAAAGTGATAGGTATTAGTTGAAATCAAACAGCAAGGGTGTGAGAGTTTTGCTGAACTATACTTTGAAGAAGGATTGATTTATGTTTTTTGGGGGGTCTCAATGTCACTTGTTTCAAAGTAAAATGTATCAGTGAACGAAGAGTCAAATGTCTCATAAAAAGCCTATAGCAGGGGCAGCTATGTGGCGCAGTGGATAGAGCACAGGCCCTGGAGTCAGGAATATCTGATTTCAAATGTGGCCTCAGACACTTATTACCTAGCTGTATGGCCTTGGGCAAGCCACTTAACCCCATTGCCTTGCAAAAAACCAAACCAAAACAAAACAAAAAAAAACAAACCCTAAAAAAAAAGCTATAGCAAAATAAAATGTTAAAATCTCCTTAATAATGTTGTGGATAGAGCTCTAGCTTGGAGTCAGGAAGACTAATTTTCATGAGTTCAAATCTTGCCTCAGACTAGCTGTGTGACTCTACACAAGCCTCTTAACCCTCTTTACCCAGTTTCCTCATCTATAAAATAAATTAGAGAAGGAAATGGCAAACCACTCCAGTATCTTTGCCAAGAAAACACCCAACTGGAATCACAAAGAGTTGGATGTGACTAACAATTACTCAATGCCTATCTTAGATCTATACTTAATGTGATATCATTAAGGTTTTGCATTTGTATTTTTTTGACTAGTTTGAGAGTCTTTCAAACTTCAATTTCTATTTCTAATTTCTATCACTTTCCCTCTGAATTCATCAGTTCATAATTATAAGTAGCTTCCAGTTGGGAGCTTATTTTACAAATGCAGATCTACATTTGCTCCAGTTGTTTTTAGGGCCCTGATAAATTAAGTTTCTTGTCCAAGAATATACATTCAGCATGTATCCAATATGAAATTTGCATCCAAGTGTCAAGCCACTTAACCATTATGGACCTCAGTTTCTTAATCTGAAAAATAAGAAAATTGGATTATAAAGCAGTAACTGTAGTGAATAATAATAGTAATAATAGTAATAGTAATAATAATAATAATAATAATAATAAAAATAAATCAGGAAGATCTGAGTTCAAATCCAAATTCAGACTATTGCTAGCTTTGGGACACTGGGTAGGTCACTTAACATCTGCTTGCCTCACTTTTCCTTATGTGTAAAATGGGAATAGAAACCTCTCAGGGTGAGGATCAAATGCAACAAGATTTGTTAATTGCTTTGTGATACTTAAATCTCCATATAAGGGAAACTATCATTGTCATTGTAGTAGTCGTAGTCATCATCATCATCATTAGGGATTTTTGGTTTCAGACCTAGATCTATGAAAATAAGCAGAGAGGCCTGGAATATCACCAGTAGGTGGCACTGCTATCCCAGAAAAACTACCTAGCTCTTCTCAGGCAGGTAGGTTTTGACATCCAAAAGTGGGGACATAATTTTTGCTTTACCAATATCTGATTTCATTTTAGTTCTTGATCTATAGATTGTGACTTGGTTTTAGGGTTGTGAAATTTTATCATTTGTGTTTATGACTGTGCTCTGCATTGAGTTTGATAAGATAATTATATAATCCCTTTTTTTTTGTGGTAAGATAAAGGGAGAAACTGTCCTAAAAGGTTTAAAGTATTAACATCACCATCATCATTATTTCTAATAGAAATTGACCTTGGCAATAAATAATGTTTAAAATAATCTGTCAAAGAGGAAATCCTGAATCTGATACCAATGAGATCTTAGATAAATCCCTTAACTTTATGACCATGATTTCCTCATTTCTAACTTGAGTTAGTTGAACATGATGACCTCTAATGCTCTTTTCAGTTCTAAAGTTCAGAAATAATGCAAAGTATTGAGTTATTCTTTTTTTTTTTTTTTAGGTTTTTGCTAGGCAATGGGGTTAAGTGGCTTGCCCAAGGCGCCACACAGCTAGGTAATTATTAAGTGTCTGAGGTAGGATTTGAACTCAGGTACTCCTGACTCCAGGGCCGGTGCTCTATCCACTGTGCCACCTAGTTGCCCCTTGAGTTATTCTTTAACTCAATCTTTAAGTATAACATTTATATAAGTATAAATATTATATATATATATATCACATATATAATAAAGTACATAAAATTAAAAATTTTATACTTGAAATATCATCACAATTTATCACTGAGATTGAAATATTTGCCTTGTCTTGACAATCTCATTGCTAATAATTTAGTTAATAGAAATGATTTAATTTACAATTGATTTATTACTGATAAAGCCCTTTTATATGCATGATTTAATTTATTCCTCTCAGTCAACCTTTGAATTAGCACTTGAGGTACTTGTAACTCAGAGAAATTTAAGATTGCATATTGCATCTTCCAAATTCCTAGAGCTATAATTAGGTGGGTGGTAAGGTAGTTAGGACCTTTGTTCAAGAGTAGGAAATTGCCTTAAGGTAGAAAATTCTTGAAGGGTGAGAAATTCAAAAGTTTAGTTTTCTTGTTGTTTAGTCATGTCTGACTCTTCCTAACTTCTTTTTGGGATTTTCTTGGCAAAGTTATGGAGAAGTTTGCCATTTTCTTCTGCAGTTCATTTTACAAGTAAGGAAACTGAAGCACACAACCAGTAAGTGTCTGAGGTTGGATTTAAACTTGGTCTTCCTGTCTTCAGACCTGGTGCTCTATCTACTGCACCACCTAGCTGTCCCAAGGTTTAATTTATAACTGTATTTAGATAAGGAAGAATGCATAGATGGAGCCTGGTGGTTGGTCTGACTTAGAACATAGGGTAGGCTAGAACTGGAGTCAAGTGGAATTAGTAATGAAATGGTGAGAATGTATTCACAGCAGACTCCCTCAGAAGGAGCACATTGACTATCTCATTGGTTTCCTTGAACAGTGGGACAACACTAGTGGGACCCGAGCTCTAACCCATTCTAAGGGGTGGGTAGAGAAGCCTAGTACTGGAATAGTGAAGTCATCAGCACCATGAGCATTCACTTATTCTTTCGTATAGTATTCCATGGTTTGCAAAGCAATTTACAAATCTTATCTCATCTATCTTCACAACAACCCTAGATGCTATTGCATTTTATAGATGAGGAGATTCAGGTAGATAAGTGACTTCTCCAGGATAGCACATTTAAACTCGGGTCTCCTTCACTCCCACTAGCTGCCATAACCTGATCTATTAAGTCAACATTTTGTCCAGAGATGAACTAGGAAGAGTTGGGTCCTAGTCCCTTCTTGATATTAACTCTAGATCTCCATTCCCCCTCTGTAAAATGAGAAGGCTGGCAAGATCATCTCTAAGGTCCCTTTTCATTCTAACAGTTTGTCAGGCTATGAGATCTGGGTTCCATTTGGCTCCCTCCCCAAACCACCCACCCCCAAGGTCAACCTCAATTTCATCCAAAGTGGAATGGGCTTTCCTTGGTGACTTTGGGCATGTAGCTTATCTTTCTCTATGGACTCAGTTTTTCCAACTGTAAAATAAAGAAATTGGGTTAGATGATCCCTAAAAGCTCTTACAGCTGTAATCTGGTAGATTTCATGAGGTACTAGAAGAATTGGTTTTAAGTCCTCTTTCAGTCCCTTTCCCCAAATTATCTATTTATTATCACCCTCTCCCCTCATCAGATTTCTTGGGTGCAAAGGTGAAGAAACTGACTTTAGCACCTAATTTTCATGAATTTAAATTGGAAGCTACCAAATGACCTGATTCCTGCAGGTGATGGCTGCAGCATATTTCCTGATAGGAGATTTGAAATACATTACTGTCTTCTTCTCCTTCCAACTGAGAATACTTTCCTTGTCCCTTGCTAAAGGTGAAAATTTTCTTGTCCAGAGAAGACACTATATCCATCTGCTTGTGACAGTAAGAATCAGAAACATTTTCTGAAAGCAAACATTTCTTTATTTTTACAGAGAAGAGAGAACAAGAAATATGTTAAATGATTATATTACCTTGCCTTGCATACTATGAATTTAAGCAAACAAAATGCCTAAGGAGATAATAGCAACGTTAACAGCAATCAATTAGGGAATAGCTGAACAAATTTTGGTATATGATTGTGATGGAATACTATTGTGCTAAAAGAAATAATGAGCCCAGTGATTTTAGGAAAACATGGAAAGACTTGCACAAAATACTGGTGCAAAATGAGCAGAGCCAAGAGAACATTGTATATAGTAAAAACTATTTTTTTGGTACAGTAGAGCCATTAGCAAAAATGTTTCTTACATAAAAATACAGATTAAGAAAAGTAATTTATTAACAAAACTGATTTTGAACTATAGCAATTGCACAGAATGTAGCCCATGCTATATTACCTAAATATAGATATAATAAAGAAGGAAGAAGGGAATAAATTTATGACATAATTTGTAAGTAGTACAAATCTGTGGAATTCATGTATGGAATTAAACAAAACATTTGAGTCATACCTCAGGATTCTAGTGAATCTATAGAAATGCCAAATTCAGGATGTATTGGAAAGACTAGCTCAGAGACCCTGAGCTTGAATCTCGGCTTTCCCCTTCTATTTTTCTTGTTTTATCTTAAAGTATTTTTAGTGTTTAAATTTAAAAAATTTTAAACATTTTAAAATTTAAATTTATTTATTATTCCAACTAAATTCAAAGATAGCTTTTAACCTTCATTTTTTCTAGGATTTGAATTCCACATTTTTCTCCCTCCAGCAATATTGTTTTTTTTTTTAGGTTTTTTTGCAAGGCAAAATGGGGTTAAGTGGCTTGCTCAAGGCCACACAACTAGGTCATTCAGCAATATTGTTTTAAGAATAACTTTGAATGAATAAGTTATATCTATTATACTCAAATTAATTATAAACTACATATGAAGAAAGACAAAGAAAGACACTACTTGTATCCAAAGAAAGAACTAATAAATAGAAATATGTATAGAGTAATTATATATATATATATATATGTTTATTTGTGTCTAAGGGTCAGTGGAGGGGGAGGAAAGAAAATTATCAGCTAAATTTTGAAAGGAATAGCAAAATGCATATATTAGATTTACAGTTTGATGTACAATCATATTTTTCTAGTTGTGCTATTTATGGAAATGCTTGTTTTTTCCATAATTTAAAAATAAAATTTAAAAAATTATGAGTAGGGAAATTTTGCAAAGAATTGGACAAAATCCTTCAAAATATGTCTTTATTTACTTTAAGATTTATTGGATTTAATGGGAAAGTGGGCACAGGGCACAGCAAAAACTGCATTGGAAAATATGGATTGGAAATCAAGAATTGAAATACTTACAGGCTATCCCCAAGCCTCATTCCTATGTTAAATTAGTAATTTCTGTCAAAGAGGGATGGAAGGTCTTGGATATGCCAAATGCCAAATATCATCCTTTAAAAAATAAAAGCAAAATGGTTTCTCTTTTAAGTGGTCAAGAAACAACTGCTTGCTCACTTAGCATATATGCTTATCTTGTGTAGTCTGATTATTAGTGCAGGAGTCAAAACACCAAATTAATAGAATAAAAATGAGATGGGGAGGCTAGGTGACACAGTGGATAGAGTACAGGCCCTGGAGTCAGGAGTACCTGAGTTCAAATCCAGCCTCAGACACTTAATAATTACCTCACTGTGAGGCCTTGGGCAAGCCACTCAATCCCATTGCCTTGCAAAAAGCTAAAAACAAAAAAGAAAAAGAAAAAAAGATGAGGAGATGACACTAAACTTGTTCAAGCAATCTCTTGTCTCCAAAAAAAATTAGAAAATGAAAAAAATAATGACTCTGGCTATCCACATTTCCTAAAAATGTTTGACAGCTACAAAACAACAACCACAACAAGGAAGCCAAAAGAGCCCAGAAACCATCTTAACTATCAAACAAAATATTCTTGCCAAGCAGAGACATGGCAATCCAGAGCAAGGCTGTTATCGAGTGCTAGGTCATTTGATAAACAATGTCAGCACCATGGTTAGGGAAAGCATTGAAGTTGGCTGTGGATGAAGACTGTCAGCACCATACTTCAGAAAAGTAAGCCATGCTGACAGCAACTGGCAGCATAGGACCACCAGTGCAAACAGTTTAGGAGTGACATGGAGTGACTGTTGCCAATGGGGAAAGTAGAGCAGCTTGAACTTCATTCAATAATGGAAGTATATTTACTGTAGTTTCACCTTCCTGTATTTGAAGAAGGTCTTCACCTAAATGGGCAGAAGGAGGTATAGTGGGTAGAAGTTGCAGAAAAGCAAATTTTGGCCCAAAGAAAAGAAAATCTTAACTAGTAGAGCTATCCTAAAATGAAATAGTGTCTCTTGGGAGAGAGCAGATTCTCTCTCATTTCTCCCTCTCAAATGAACCTGGCCTAGCCTTGTGTTATTCTCCTGTCTTGCAGACTTGAATAATGAATTCTGAGCAGTTTTTATAATCCCAGGGCTGTATGTGAATTCTTTCACCAGTCAAGGTCTCTCAATCTTAAATTGGCAACAACAGTCTCCAGCAACATTTTGATGAACCCTGAAGGGACATTGAATTTGTCCCTGGATCTGGTCAGACTTCTAGGAGCAAGGGAAACTCTGAACTAGGCTATCTTTCCTATATCAGGCTAAATTGTATTCTTATGAAAAATCCTTCTATTTGACCCCTCTCTTGCTCCCAGGAGTTCAAGGAGGAGAGTAACTGTGAGGGAAGTCAATGGAACCAGACTGCATGAGTTGGGTTTGACTAGCAGATAGGATGATAGCATTGGGGTCCTTCTTGTCTGTGTTGGGCATGGCCCATAGGACCCTGCTATATACTGTATACCAGGCATGGCCAGTGAAGGCATGTTCTGAGGTTTAAGTTGTGGTCTTTTGAGACCCTTGAGACAGTGAAACATGTCTTGGGTGTCCTAAGAGTAAGTTGAGAAGGACTTCTTTTTGACTAAGAGTTTAACTGGCATTTCTGAAAAGTAAACTGGCTAGTTTCAGACTCTCTCTCCCTCCACTCCTTGAGGACAGTAACTTATCTATAATGCAGTCTGTGTTTCTGCCTATCTCTTACTATCACTGTCTCTCTGTAACACTCTCTGCCACTCTGTAGCATCCCCCTCCCCTTGGGGGGTGACTGAGGGGAGGAGGGAAGGGGAAGAGTTCTTACTTCCAGGACCCAGGAACCTGATCTCTATCCCAGCTGCAATACATTTCGTTTATAAAATTTATTTATTACTTTTTTTTTTAGGGTTTTTGCAAGGCAATGGGGTTAAGTGGCTTGCCCAAGGCCACACATCTAGGTAATTATTATTGTCTGAGGCTGGATTTGAACTCAGGTACTCCTGACTCCACTGTGCCACCTAGCTGCCCCTGCAATACATTTCTACACTATGATTGGGTAAATTCCCAAAATTTGTTCTAGCCCCATGGCTAGTTTAGGGATTCCCCCCACCCCCTTCTCCCTGGGTTGGGGAGGAGGGGCTGGAGTGAACAACCTCTTCCCTAGGCTTGCATGTGATTGGTCAATCCCTTAAGGGTTTAACTCTAGACTGGGAGTCTGGGCTGAAGAGAACCCCACCCTTGGGAGGGGAGTGGAGGCAGTCAGATTGATCTTAATGTCTTGTGGTCAATTGACTAGAAGAAAATAAAAGTGAAGAGTTATACATGGAAACTGATAATCTGAAAGCTAATTTATGGACCCTTTCTGGGACTGGGAAATCCAGATTCTGTTTTAATTAAGTGCTGTGCTAATAAGCTAAAAATCTCTGCAGTGGGGTAACTAGGTTTGATCTGTGTAAGGTAATTTAAAAATGTTCCTTTATCAAGGATAAAATTCCTTTATCAAGGAATTTTAATTCTGATTGGGTATTTTAAAATCTTTTTTTTTTAGTTTTTGCATGGCAATGGGGTTAAGTGACTTGCCCAAGGCCACACAGCTAGGTAATTATTGTCTGAGGTCACATTTGAACTCAGGTCCTCCTGATTCCAGGGCTGCCTCTAAAATCTTTATATATATATATATATATATATATATATATATATATATATATATGTGTGTGTGTGTGTGTGTGTGTGTGTGTGTGGTTCCACATGAAATTCTGATTCTAAAATTATTTTTCTGATTGGTCTTAATTGGTTAGATTCAAAATTCAGAGTATAAATATATGTGTATATGTGTGCATATTTAAAAATATTTTTTAAATTAGAGATGTCTGTGTAGTTTTCAGTGAGTCTTTTCACATCTCTCCACTGTCAGGGAAGGCTGAGAAAAGATCCCTAGATGTCAGATTTAAATGAGCTGACCAGAGCTCCTAAAATCTCACTGGACAATTGGATCAATGTGTAATATTTGTTCAGAAAAAGAATTGTGTCCATGTGTGTCTGTGTGTATGTGTGTATACATGTGTCTAGTTCATATGTGTAATTCAGATCTGAAATGATTCCTGATTGTTAGACTGAGTTCATTTCTATCCCAGTCGAAATGAAATGAAAGTTCTGTAACATTTATTTCTTTTGTTTGGGGTTTTGGATTTAATTGTTTTAAAAATATTAATTAAAATTAAGTAATCAATAGCCCAGCTGGATCTGAGTCTAACTCCTTACTAGGAAATTTTAGTATCATTTGACCTCAGTTAAAAATTGCAAAGACAATGTTTTCCTTTAAATCCAGTTAGTAAATCAGGTTTGAGATAAATATCTGTAGGAAACTTTTTTTTGTTTTTGCAAGGCAATGGGGTTAAGTGACTTGCCCAAGGTCACACAGCTAGGTAATTATTAAGTGTCTGAGATAGAATTTGAACTTAGGTCCTCCTGACTCCAGGGCTGGTGCTCTATCCACTGTGCCAACTAGCTGTCTCAAGGAAGCATTTTTTTTAAGTTATTTATTTCAAGGAAACTTTTTAAGCAAAGCACATCTTGCTGGCAGTGAGACAAAAAGACAGAATGGTATCCTTTTATTTATCCTTTAACTTAATTTAATGGGCTTCTTAAAAACTCAGTACAATCAACAGATGAGCTGCTCCTGGCTCTCACTGGCTTAGAAAAACCGAGTCCCCACTTATTGTTTACATTTGTGAAAGTTTGTGTACTTGTGTGTAATTTAGAAGCTTTGTGATAAATATCTATGTGAAATGTTCTCACACCTGTGAGCTAATTTGTTTTTGTTAACCTAATATTGATTAACAATTGTATTCAGCCTATTTTAATTAATGAGTATTCACCTGGGTTTATATTCAGCCTATTTTAATTAATGAGTATTTACCTGGGTTTATAAAAGGAAAAATGTATTTATGTGAAATTTTTGTTAACTGGACTGAGTGATTTATAGTTTCATTTCTTTGTGATTGTAAAGTGCCTGGCATAAGTCAGTGAGTTGCTATTGTCTTGTTACAAGTAAAATGAACTTTCATGGTTCCTGGAAATAAGGGCTAATTTGTTATGGCCTCGCTTCTCCCAATGTAAATTGCAAACTCAGAAAGACAATAGTCAGGATGTTGGGAGACTTATCCTGTGCTCAGGATGCTTTCAGAGTCCAGGAAGAGATAACAACTAACCAGAGTTTCTGAAAATTAAATTGGACAATTCAATATTATGTAGTCCCTAGCAGTAATGTTGATGAGTAAGAGGTTGGGGAATTTTATCAATTATGTGATTTTTGGTTATTTGTTGTGAAAATATAAATTATTTGGAGTTACTGTAATAGTGTCAAAGTCTGGAATTAATAACTGTTTTTTTTGTAGGGATAATGAAGGGGAAATATCAAAATCATGACCACCTCTAGAATTCCTGATATTACTAAATAATGTATGATATAATAATGGAAATATTATTTTGTAAAATCTAATCATTCTTGTGTTAATTGACTTGTTCTTACTACTGTTTTATTACATTGGAATTAATAACACATGTTGAAAATTTAAAGTCACCCAAGATGTTCTAAAAGGTTTTAAAGAATTCTGAAAGCAATGATATGTGTGTATCTATTTAAACATGGTTATTAACTAAATGGGTTCATTGTAAAAGTTGCTTTTATAAAAATCCAGTTTTAAATGTGATAATTAATCTAGATAATTAGGATTATTGTATTTTTACATCCTAAATTATGCTTATTATATTTCATTTACAGCACTGTCTGTAGGTTCATGAGCAGTGATTGATAGAATTAGTTATATTTTTCTCTGGATCTCTTTACTGATACTCATCCTAATCATAGCTTGGCACACTCTGATTCCTTTAGTGTTCAAGCCACCTGAAGCTCTGATTATAGGTAATTCCCATATTACAATATATTGATCATTGATCTGTCTGACATCAGGTATATTAAAACAGAAAGACAATATACCAATGAAGCCACTAGCCCTATGGGGCTTGACATTTAATACTGTAGGTAGAGTGGTCTTTGAAGGAACAACTGTCAGCATTGACTATGACAGGATTCCCTGAATTTCATTAGGATCAGGTGTTGGAAGCTTTGCTCATAGTAGAATCAGAAAAGCTTGTGGGGAGCTCCTTACAATATGATGGGAATTCCTCCAGCGTGAGTTTTTAGCTTCTTTCAGGTATCTATAACAGATGTTTGATACAGCAATGACAGACAGTGTTGGGAATCTGAAGGGTGAGGAGGTAATATAATGGAGCCAGCAGACCTGGAGCCTGGCTTGTTGAAAAGGAATACCTGTATGTCCTCTGCCTATAATGGACATCTAATACATAAGGGAACATGTCCTTGTGTCCCTGTGTGCTCTTTTTAGCAAATTGCCATAATCATGTCAGTTGCTCAATAATTAAGTAAAAGAGTGAGCCATTGGAATTCTCTCTTCTAAAATCCTTAACAATTGGCAGATTTTTAGTTTCTCCTCAAGCTTTGTGCTATAGGTCAGAATCAGATTGGGGTCACAATGGATAGTGAGTAGGAGTCAGGGAGATCTGCCTCAGACAATTAGGAACTATATGAGCCTGAGTGATTCATTTATGAATTATTATTATTATTAGCCTCCAACCTGGTGATGACTTCATTCCTGAACCTTCTATTGTACTCTCTACTGAACTCAAGCACTATTTATTGATCAATATAGGGGAGTTCTGGTATGAACCTTAAAACTGAAAAAAAAACCCTTAAAATACAGGATTAAACAAAACTGACAGAAAATATAGATTAGACATTTTAAGTTTTATTCTCTGGGATTTACCTCTAACCTATAGGTGGGGGCCATTAAAATAATGACCATCCTGAACTGGGAGAGAGGGGAAATATTTATGCAAAAACAAATAGAGAAAATCAATAACTCCTTTGTGGCCCTGCAATGAAGTTTGCACAATATCAAGCTGTCTAGATCACTCCTCAAAGACTATAATCCTTGCACAATGCTATCTGATGAATTGTTGTCTCTTCATGGCAGAACAAATTTTCCAGCATCCTGATTATCATCTTCCTGAGTTTGTAATTAACATCAGGAGAGATACCTAGGAGTCTTGGCTTTTTACATAATTGCAAGGTGACTCTCTAAAAATAAGTCTTTTTTTTTTTTTTTACCAGAAATATGGTTTTGAGAAACGTATACTTTTACACTGTTAAATGTTTATCAGAAGGATTGGGGGTAGGGGGAAGACAGACAAATGCCTTTATATACAAGTTTAAGCTTAATCGGCATCATTATCACTTTCTGAAATCTAGACAAATAGCAAAACAATAAATCAAGTCCAGATTTATAATGGTTGATTACAGGTTTTTGTGATATTATGTTAACCATAAAAATTTAACAATGACTCTTGCAAGTTGGTTATGGCTGACTCCCTCCATACTCTAGCAAATAACCTTCTATGTCCTGGCTTCCTTAGATATATTAGAGATTTGAATTTATGCAAACTATTTGGTTTTGGGAAAGATCTGCTTTATTTTTTGGACTCCCCAAGAATCTTCCTTCACAATGTCATGTCTATGTGTTTTTCCAGTACATTAATCCATAGGATTAGGGTTGGGGACCCAGTCTTGTGTCTATGTTTTTTCCCCCATTCTTGGAGGGGGAAAACATATTCTGAAGTACTTCCCCTGTGGCAAGGTTAAATTTTTGTTTATGCTTTTACAAAACAGGCAAACCTAAGATGATCAGGCCCTTTTGGAACAAGGTCCTGGTTGCATCTCTGATAAGACTACTCCATTATATTAGAGATATTTAAAGTCTGGATATAACAATTTTATATGATTCTTCTGGAGGACCTGGTATAGGCTGTTCACATTGTTAGGAAATAAGATGTGATCTTGAGAAAGAATGGGGGGAGGGGGAATAAAAATAACCTAGATTTGGAATCAGAAAGCTTAGGTTCAAGGAATGGATTTATTCCCTCCTACCTCAATATATTCACATCTTTGGTCATCAGTTTGTTTACTTAGAAAACTAGAAGGTTTTACTGAATTACTATTAAAATTTCTTTGGGTAATAGGAAAAGGGGCTTGTTAATATTTCTATTGTGGACCCTCTGCTTGTGTGTCCAACCTGTGTGTGTGTATGAGGACCCATTCAAGCAGGGAGGTTTTTGTTGGGCGCTAATGGCCCAGAAGAGCTAAAAGGTTAGACATCCCTGTTCTAGGGTTACAAGTAATTGGCAGTTTCAACCTGTGCTTACACCTACTATATCATGTTGCTGCATCACCTCCAATTAAGGGTCTCAGAAGCAAACCAGACCTTCCTTGGCCTCAGTGAATTAGCATGATGTTTCCCAGGTGTGTGACCTTGGGTAGGCTCTGTGATCTTAGTATTCTTATTTACAAAAGAGGCTAATAATACCCAGCACATCTCTCCAAGAAATTATGATACTCAAAAGAGATGATGAATGGATATTTTGTTAAAAGTCAGAATTCAAACAAGTGGCTGTATATAGTCTTGACAAAATTCCAGGTGTTATTATTAAAAAATCTCACATGGTCCTGAATTTCATTAGGATCAGGTGTTGGAGGCTTTGCTCATAGTAGAATCAGAAAAGCTTGTGGGGAGCTCCTTACAATATGATGGGAATTCCTCTAGCGTGAGTTTTTAGCTTCTTTCAGGTATCTATAACAGATGTTTGATACAGCAATGACAGTGTTGGGAATGTGAAGGGCGAGGAGGTAATAGTAGTCTACATGAATAAATTTCAATATCTGTGAGTAATTTGGGTCTGAGAAAATGAAGTCTGGGTAGAAATATTTAGGAAAAAGACTAAGGAATAAAAATATATATTTGAGGAGCCTTGGGTTCCCTCAGTCTTACCTAGTAAAATAGGTTTCATTTTAGCCAGGGGAATTGATGTACTAGGGGCCTAGAGTAGAGGCATCAAACTCCCTGTGAGGTTTGCAAACCCCAGGCAAAACAGCCCTAACCAAATTAAAATGTAATTGGGAAATATTTAATGAAATAAATAAGAAGACAATACAATATAGTTTATATTAATTTCAGAATTTTGAAGTCAATATGTGCCTACAGGGATCTGTTTTATTTGAGTTTGACACCATTGGAATTAAGGACAGATTTGTGTTTGGGAATGTAAGAAGGAATAATTGGACAATTTGTGAGCCTCAATCCTCAGTGAATAACAGTTTGTGATTTTTCTGGTCTCTGAGAAAGTCCTGGGTCAAACAGCATCTTTGCTTCTGTTGTGGTAACCGAAAATAATGAGGACAGTTTTGGGTTTTGGAATGTAAGAAGGAATAATTGGAGATATGTGAGCCTCAATTCTGAGTGAATAAGTTTGTTATTTTTCTGGGCTGTGAGAAAGTCCTGGGTCAATCAACATCTTTGCTTCTGTTGTGGTTCCTGAAAACAATGGATTCAGGATCTAGGTGGTGGCTTTTGTGAATAAGTGAGAGTCTTTTAAACTAGAAGATTCCTTTTGCAAGTGGTGGTTCCTTTACTCTGTAAGTTTGACCATTCCCCTCCCACAAACATCCCCCCTACACACACACACACACACACACACACACACAAACACACACACACCCTTTACCCTTACCTCCAGACAGTTGAAAAACAACAAGGTAGTTTTTCAAGAGGGAATCTGATAGAAAATAACTTTCCTATGTCCTCCTAGAAGACTAAGAAAATGAGTGCTGCTAGTACAGCTGCTAGTACAGCTAGGATGTTGGTTATATGTGAAAATCCATCCAAGGATAAGAATTCTAAAATCAGAGAAGCATTGGGCCCTTTCAAGTGTTGTGACAGCTGTGGGGTGAGATAATTCACAAACTCCTGCTGCCTAGTTTCATGTAGAGATGGCATCAGAGGGCATGCATCCATTACATTTTGGGGTGCATTACACTGGATCCAGTACAAATGAGTTAAATTGTGATACTCGTTTTCCCCCAGATATCCTCTGTTTCCCTGGAGTTGCTTTTCTTATTTTCAGTCATAGGTCATCAGGGTGAAATGATTCAACCCAGCAATCAGTTTCAAAATCCTTTCTTAATTTTCTTATTCTGTAATTATTGAATCAATTTGGTATCTGGATGGCACTCAAAAAATATCTATTGGAAACCCTGGTTTTGTAGATGAAAGAGATTCACAAAAGTTAACTGCAATTGCATAGTGTTCTACTTGTTCATCTCCTCTTTAGAATTATATGAGAGCAGTGCAGGGTTGTGGAATGTATATTGGACTTGGAGTCTAGGGGTATGTGTTCAAATCGCATCTTTGGTTCTGAATACTTGTGTGACTTTGGGCAAACCACTTAGTGGAACTGTAAAATGATTGGGCTAGACCCCTGAAGTTCCTTTCAGCTCTATAACTACAATTCTTTGATTCCATGATATGTTCTACCAGTGCAACATGACACAAATTACTTAAGCTCTCTGGGTCTCTATTTCTTCATTTGTAAAATGGGTGTGTGTATGTGTGTGTAGTGGTTAGCAGGGGAATGTGGTTTATATGAAATTCAGTATCTTTAACCTGGGATTAGGGTCTAAAGATAGATTGGGAAAAAAAATTATGCCTTTATTTTCAGTAACTTGTAACTAAAATGAGCATTTCCTTTATTTATGAATTTAAAAAAACAAAACTGTTGAAGAAAGTGGTCATAGGCTTATTTACCAAATTGCCAAAGGAATATGTGACAAAAAAAGGCAAAGAACCTTCACTTTTCAAAAAACTAGAAACTAAGATAGTGATCATCAAATGAGGAATAGTTGAACAAATGATTGTGTGTCTCCCCTAAATGAGGAGGGGTACTCACTTAGTTTTGATCTGTGAAAATAAATGTTTATCTTTTGTTTTTTTAATAAGAAAAAAGGTGGAGAAAAAGGCCAATGAAAGGGGGATTACCTCTTCATAGGGGGAACCGATAAGGCCATGTAAAACTAGGAGGCTCCTGGAGCTTTTCTTGAAAGAATTTTAAATGAAGCCTTTAAACAGACCTCACCAAAAAAACAAACAAACAAAAAAAAAAAAAACGAACTCACAAAAAAACCAGAGTGAAACAACTTTTCACCTCAAGTTCTCTTGAAGGAACTTCAGGAAAGGTCTGCTTCTCATGGCTAAAAGGGTAGTGCAGCATAGGTGGGGGAACTGGGATTCCAGGGGTAGGCTATCACCATAGTGCAGCTCAGATCCCAGCTCTGTAGACCAGCAGTACTGCAAACCAGTAGTTAGGGTCCCGGTTCCCAGCTAAGAAGGCAAAGTCAGGGAACATTGGTGCAACAGGTGGAACTAGGTTGGACTACTTTTATGTGCAGAACAAACTATGAGCACTTGAGACATCATTTCAAAAAGCCTGAGACCAGATCCCTGGCCCCTGGTACAAAAAACTTGGAACTATGTCCCCAGGAACAGAACTCAACTTTCAAAATGAGAAAAAAAAAGTTCACTAACCATAGAAAGCTACTATTATGACAGGAAAGATCAAAATGCCATAGTAGTGACAAAATGCCTACCCAGGAAGACTCAAAGGAGATTATGAATTGATCCCAAATGCAAAAAGTTCTTTTGGAAGAGCTCAAAAGAGGATTTAAAAAAAAAACAAAGAAGAGAAGAACAATTGAAGGGAAACAATGAGAACCATGTACAACTATGAAAAGTTGGAAAAGGTAACACAAAAATTCACTGGAAAAAATTTTTTTTTTAAGTATTGACCAAATGGAAAAAAGAAAATAACTCCTTTAACCAAATGGAAAAGGAAACACAAAAACTAACTGAAGAAAATAAAACCCTAAAAATTAGAATTGGACAAGTGGAAACTAATGAATTTATGAGACACTAAGATTTCATGAAATAAAACCCCAAAATGGGAACAATAGAAGATAATGTAAAGTACCTCTTAGGAAAATTGACCTGGAATAGAGATCAAGAAAAAATAATTTATGAATTATTGATCCATGATCAGAAAAAGAGCCTGGACAATATCTTGAAGGAAATCATCAAGGAAAACTGTCCTAATATCCTAGAACAAGATAATAAAATAGTCCTTAACGAATCCATTGTTCACCTCTAGGAAAAAAAGATCCTCAAATTAAAAACTGTAAAGAATATTGTAGCCAAATTTCAGAATTCTAAGCTAAAGGAGAAAATACTGTAACCTTCCAAAAGGAAGCAATTTAAAAACCAGGGAGCCACAATCAGGATTACACAGGATTTATCAGCTTCAACATTAAGGGATCAGAGGACTTGGAATATCATTTCAGAGGGGCAAAGCAGCTTGGATTACAATGAAGAATAAACCACCCTGAAAAATTTAGCATGTTCTTTTTTTTTAATTAATCTTTTTCAATTACATGCAAAGATAGTTTTCAACATTCCCTTTTTTAAGATTTTGAGTTCCACATTTTTCTCCTTTTCTTCCACCCCCCCCTTTGACAGCAAGTAATCTATAGGTTATACAACTATGAAATCTGAATGCAGACCAAAATGTACTACTTTCAAATTTTTTTATATATATATATATATATACATATATATATATATATATATGAAACCTGTATCAGAAAAAGATTCTATATAAGAAAAAGATTTCTTATATCAGAAAAAGAAATTGAGAGGATGCCCATCAATTGGGGAATGACTGAACAAGTCATCATATGAATGTTACAGAGAACTTGTTTTTCTGTAAGAAATCATGAGCAGCTGAACTTTAGAAAAGCCTGAAAACACTTGCATGAATGATACAGAGTGAAGTGAGCAGAACCAGGAGAACATTATGAGATGATTAACTCTGATGGATTCAACTCCTATCAACAGTTCAGTGATCAAGGACAGTCCTAAAAGACTTGAGATGGCAAATGCCATCCACATCCAGAGAAAGAACTAAGGAGTCTGCATATAGAGCAAAGTATACTTTGTTCACTTTTTAAATACTTATTTTATGCTTTTTCTTTTTTTCTCATGTTTTTTCCCTTTAGTTCTAATCTTTTTTTTTTACAATATGACAAATATGGAATTATGTTAAACACAATTAAACATACACAACCTATATTAGATCATTTGCTGCCATGGCAAAGGGGGAGAGAAGGTGGTTAAAAAAATGTGGAACTCAAATGCTTACAACAAGATGAATGAAAATTATCTTTGCTTTTAATTGGAAAAAAATTAAAAAAAAAGACAAGCCTTTGCTCTATTTATAATTAAGGGAGTTTTCTCACTAAGAATACTTTTTAATTGTTAAATGGACATGATTAAATGTGGCCTCACCCAAACTCTGCTCACCCAACTCTATTCTAACAGACCCAGAAGAATAATTCGAATACATGCATACATAGATATATATTATCATAGAAACCTGGGAATCTTTGTATGAACTGAGGCAGAATAGAAGTGAGGAAAATTAGGAGAAACTTTTATATAAAACATTGTAAAGACAAATAACTTCGAACGATTTAAGAATTAGCATCCATCAATAACCATACCTGATTCCTAAAGAAATATGTTACCCAGGTCCAGACAGAGAAGTGATGAAGTCAGAGGACAGATGAGAAATTTTTTTTTTTGGACATGGACTAGACATTTCTTTTGCTTGATTATGCATATGTATTACAAATTTTCTGCTTTTCTTTCATTTTTTTAATGGGGTGAAAAGGTAAATGTGAAATGGAAGTGAAATAGAAGGGAAAAAGAGGTGAATTTTTGTCAGTTGAAATAAAAAAAAATCCTTCCCTAGGATCTCTTAAGGTCTTTTCAAATTTTAAATACTATGCAATATTCAATTTTCTCAGCGGCAAAATGGAAATAACAATTCTTGTGCTATCTTTCTAGTAGATTTGGTTTGGAGATCAAAGGAGAATGTAAAATATTCATAAAAGTGAATTGTTATTATTTCTGGTTCTAAGAAGCAGGCAAGGCTTCTTTTGACAAGGAGTGATAGGCAAGGTACCTCAAGCCAAGACCATTGAGGTAAGTGCTTCTTAAGAGGTTAACTTTGTTTTGCTTATAAATCCAAGTGGGAAATAAATACATACTAATCCAATAACTCATTATCTTTGTTGGTATGTCCTTTTTTACATAAGTCTTCTCCCTATGATCCCTTCCCTAAATAAGATCCATCCTGGTCTCACTTAATTTCTACAGGAAATTGTAAATAGCAACATCTGTCTAAATCTCTCTTAATGACATCCAGATTTCTTGGGTAAAGATGTGGATCCCAGCAGTTAGGTCACAGCTGACAAGCCCTCATTTCACTGCAACAAACAGCATTCTTTGTTTTTTCGGATCATTGGCGGTGGCCCCCCAAATGTGCTGGCTTTAACTAATGAGTGATCACCGTGAGTTTTGGGGTGGATTTAGAAGTCAAGGAGAGGGCTGTTTATTAGGCAGATGTTCACAAAGACTTTTCCTATTTAAAAAATGAGGGGCTGAAGACTTGCTTTTGGAGAGGGAGGCTGAGTTCCCATGGGCACCAACCCAATATTACTGAGTTTTATGTTCCTGGGAGAGGAGGCAGCCAATGATACTCCCACACAGATTACTCCCAGGAACAACGGCTTTTTCTTTACATGTCAGGCTGTTCTGTATCAAATTTACATTCCCCCCCCTCCTAAAAATAAAACTAATAATTTAGAAAATGATTTTATAACTCCTATCTCCCCATCTTCTTCCATTTGAAACTAGGTTTCTTTACCTATGCCTATCTGATAACTGCTTAGGAGGAAAGATCATGGGTATGAAGTTGGAAGGGAGCTGAAGGGCCAGAAAGTCCATCCAATCTCTCTCTTTTTTTTTTTAAACAGATGGAGAAACAGAGAATAAGAGAATACTTGGGGTCATTTAGCTGGTAAGTAGAACAAGGTGGTCTAACTAGAGGTGATGAACTTATAATACAGAGAGAATTCTTTTCTGGCACAGCCAATATCAGAATTTGTTTGTACTTTGAGTGTTTATGATAAGACGTTATTATTTGTTTATTTTATTTTTTTTTTGTTCAGTGGAGATGGGGTAAAGTGAGAGCAGATTATAAACAGATTTATAAATGCATATTAAAATAAATAAAAATTTTAAAAGGTCATAGTTAAGGCATTTGAAGTCACATCTTCCTGACTTCAGCATTTTTACTCTACTATTCTATCTCCCTGTTTCTCATATTCAATGAGAATTTTTCTGTAGCTATGTTGTTTCAGGCACTGGTCTACATTCTGGGGATTCAAAGTTAAACACAAAAATAGTCCTGCCCTCAAGGGACTTACATTCTATCTTATAGAAGCAATGTGGTGTGGAAATAACACTGGATTTTAATTTTACATTCAAGTACCAGTTCTGATACAAATGGCTATGAGATCATGGTTAAATTCTTTCTTTTCTTTTTTCCATGATAATGGGATTAAGTGACTTGCCCAAGTTTACACAGCCATGTAAGCATTAAGCGTCTGAGGTTGGATTTGAACTCAGGACCTCCAGACTCCAGGACCAGTGCACTATCTACTTTGCCACCTAGCTACCACTATGATTAAGTTCTTAAGCTTCTCTATGCTTCAGTTTGATCATGTGTAAAATGTGGATAAAGATATTTGTGCTACATAGTTTTGATAAGGAAAACATTTTGTAAACATTTCTGCAAAATTGACTGGAAAAATTCAGCACTTTGTGATAAAGATTGCTTTAACCAAGGCCTTCCTTGGGACAAGATGAATCGTAATTTTCATATTCAAGTGAAATTTAGTCACAGCGAACATTAAGGGGAGAAGGTATCATAAAACATGCAGGTGTGTGTGTATGTGTATGTAATATGAAAGGGAAAGGATAGGGGACAATATTCTTTGAAGCCATGAAGGCTTCTTTTTGGGTTGATTATGTAAATGTCTGTCCCTTTAAAGGTACATATATACACATCTATGCCCTTTAATGTATATTCTCTCTCTTACAACTGCTTCCTTGAGTTCAGCTGCTATCAACTACAGAAATTCAGAACTTTCCAAAACTCAGGTCTTTGTTAGTAACCCTGATCTGAAGTACCCTGGGGGACTTCTCTGGTCAAAGCCAGCACATTCCTGGACATTTTGTTGATTTCTCTTGTAATTTATGATCTCAGCAGGCTCAGTCTCATATATGTGACAATTTGTTCAAAGTATTTAGTGTAATTTTTATCTCGTATTTTCCAAGTCTTTGCAATCCAAAGTAGAGTACATAGGATAAGCAGACTTTCAAAATGGAAAATGGAAATTCAGTACCCAAAGATTGGGTTAGATGGTGTCTCATTGTCACAAAGAAGAGCAAAAATTGTGATCCAGAAGTTCACAGATCAATGAGGGAGACAATATACAAATATAAATTATATATTTTCTCCAAAATAAGGAACCTTTGTTGGACTGCTGACCTACCAGAGATAATAACAATTCATATTTGTATAGTGCTTTACATACAATAATGATTCTACAGAAGACCTCCTTTGTATCCCTGGGGCAATGCTAATGGAAGACAAGTTTACTAAGTAGTAAAAGTCCTACAAATGGGATTGATGATGTGTCCTGGACTCCTCTTGTAGACTGGTAAAATCTATGAGTTCTTATTCAGATTAATGTTTTTAAATGCATAAAATAAAATGCATCAAATTACAAAGGAAATCAGTTATAATGAAATACAGTGAAGTTCATGAATACAATGTTAAGAATGCCAGACTAGAACATAACCTTGAAGGCAGGGACTGTTTTATTTTGCATTTTTATATCTTAGTATCTAGTTTAGTGCTATATTTTGAAGGCTTAATAAATGCTTGTTGACTGATTAATTAACTCATAATGATTGCTCATTAGTTAAAGCCAGCATATTTGGGGGAACACCCCCAATGAGCCGAAAAAAGCAAAGAATGCTGTTTGTTCTCATGAAATGAGGGCTTGTCAACTATGACCTAACTGCTGGGAAGTTTATCACTAGAGGATTGGCCACCGAGTTAAGAATGATTTTGGTCATAATAACTCATGAAGACTATTACTGAAGAATCTGAGTGTACCCATAATCTCCACTCCTTTTAGAGATTAAATGATAGGAGACTACAGATGAAATTTGTCAATGCTTAGGTTGATTATGTGACAAGCGGCTACATAGGTCAATGTGAAAGCCCCCTTGTAGAGAAGATGATGAGGTTATTAGGCACATGTACCTTGTTTCCCCCTTAGTAATTAATGACCTACCTGGATTGTAAACTCAACATTGATTTAAAATTTACCAATCTTCTTTTTTAATTTAACCTATCAGAATTATCTTCCTTTTCTATAAAAATTTGTCTTTTAAAAGGGCAAGTGCAGCCTGAGTTTGATGCCTTGTCTATGCAATAATAAACTCATTTTACTACACCTTTCCTGAGACTGCTTAATTTTTTTTAGATAAACCTAAGGAAGAATTTTCTTTCTACACTATTTGATAGTCATATTCATGGTCATAGCCATTGCCGTAGCTATAGTCTTTATTAATCACCTTCTGTGTATCAAACACTGTGTATAAAAAGAAAGATAAAAATAGTTCCTACTCTCAAGAAGATCATAGTCTAATGGGGGAAACAATATGCAAATATCAGTAATAATAATAATAATAATAATAGGCAACATTTATCTAGCACTGTGGCTAAGTGTTTTACAATTATTTTCTCCTTTGATCCTCATATCAACCCTAGGAGTCAGGAGATATTATTATTCCCATATTACAGAAGAGGAACTTGAAGCAAACAGGGTTAAGTGTCTTGCTCAGTATTTCACAGCTAGTAAAATGGTTAAATTTGAACTCGTGTTGTATCCACTGAGCACCCTAGCTACCTCTTCTGAATATATACAAGTAGTCTCAGGAGGAAGGCACAAAGGTGAAGGAAGTTATGGAAAGGTTTCCTGTAGAAGATAGAACTTTAGCCATGACTTGAAGAAAAGCAGAGAAGTCAGAAGGTAGAGATGAGGCAGGAGGACAATCCAGGCATGGGGGGGCTTGAATTTAGAGCTACAGTGGTATAAGAAAACTCAAGAGAATTCTGTAAATACAGGATACTTTTATTTGTAGACTCCAGATTCTTCTTCCTTTTTAAAAATTAGATCCAGTTATAGCTTGTATTTTTTATTCTCCAAGACCTTTCAAAAGTCACTGATAATAGCTCATTAATCTCTTTTACCAGGTCTAGAACAAGAAAAGGAAATGACAGACCATTCCAATATCTTTGACAAGGAAAGTCCCAATGGGGTCATGAAGAGTTGGATACTGCTGAACAACACCAACAATAACAAGTCAAGGTATCATAGAAGGCCTTTCATCTAGACTTGGTGACTTGAACTCCATGATGTCAGGTATGGAATGACTCTTTACTTATTTAAATTTCTACTTCTTCTTAGTTTTGTTCTATTTTAAACATTAAACTCCATGGAAGAAAAATGAGCTTTCTCACAATTGTCCTTTATAATTGTCCTAACTACCCAGTGCAGTAGTCTTATTTCTTCTTCAATATAATCCTTACAATGCTCTTTTTTGTTTTCATCCTCAGTTACTTACCCATGCTTCCAATTTCTGTACCTGTTTTTTTTTTAAATTGGTATTTGCTGATTACTTCCTTTTATATTTTTCTTAGGCAGCTCTTTTTTCTTCTCATCAGAATAATATTTGCTTGCCATCAAAATTTCATTTTTAGGGGGCAGCTAGGTGGCATAGTGGATAGACCATTGGCCCTGGAGTCAGGAGGACCTGAATCCAAGTTTGACCTCAAACACAATAATTGCCTAGCTGTGAATAAAATTTTAAAAAAATTTAAAAAATCATTTTTAGGGCCTTCAAAAACCTTTTTAGACTTGCTTCCCCTTTAAAATATTAGACTATGAAATTCTAATTATACTTTCAATGCTGAACCATCTGCCTCTCCATTGACCTTTGAGTGGTCTTCATTACTTCTTATTCTTGTCATATTTTTCTAACTCATTTTATCTTTCTTTATGCACTTTTGTATCAAAGTCACTAAAAATAAAATAATATATTGATCAAATTTCAATGGACAAAAAAATTTTCATGTGCCAACTACTCTGCTAAGTTTTGGGGATGTGAAAAAAATGAAAAGGTTACTGTCCTCAAGAAGCTTAAAGTCTAACAGGAGAAGAGAATACTTATAGGGAGTGATGACCATGAAAGGGAGTTATGGTTTGGGAAGCCTTAAACATAGTAAGTGGAGCAAAAGGATGGTCCATTGATATGCTCTCTCCAGAGGCAACAGCTGTGTTGTCTTGATTACAGTTTTCAGAATAAGAGCTGGAGTGGTGGTGATAGAGGATGGTTCAAGTGGTTTTTGGTGATCTTGTTTAGTGGATAGAAAATGGCTGAAGTGGGATCAGGAATGCAAAGTCTGAGGGAGCCCAATTGACTTGGCTTCTCCTAGACATTTTCACTGGCAGTTGGATTTGGAGGGTGGATTAACAGTAGCAGAGAATTTTGGCAGGTTTTATCATGTTCTTTGTAGTATTTCTTTATCCTCTACAACAGATGTTGGCTCATGAGCTGAAATTATTTTTATAGTATACTATTTATAAATATTTATCCTGAGCATTACAATATGGAATGACCATGTGACCTGTGAAATGTTTTTTTTATATAACCAATAATGCCAAGTTCTTTGTTTGCCTTTTTAAAGGAGAACTCATGAGTCATTCTTCAATTTAACTGCAACTTTCTTTTATTCTCAGTCATCTCCTTGTCAATCTCCTTGCTACCTAGACCAGAAATGAAACTTAGGAGAACTTAACCATTTCATCCTCAGAATTCCCAACTTGGAGTGCAAACATTCTGACTAGTTGTTGTGTCACTCGTCTGCTACATCTAGCTATGGCTTCAGCTATGCTACACTTTATTTTTTTTTATTTTTTTATTTTTTTAGGTTTTTGCAAGGCAAATGGGGCCAAGTGGCCCGCCCAAGGCCACACAGCTAGGCAATCACCAAGTGTCTGAGACCAGATCCGAACCCAGGTACTCCCGACTCCAGGGCCAGCGCCCCATCCACCGCTCCACCCAGCCACCCCTATGCTACACTTTAGCCACTTCTCCAGTCACTATGACTTCTTACTGCCCATCATCTTCTCCCTCCCTCTTTTTGGAACTATAATGAGATAAGTTCTGTCATTCCTCTTAAAAAGAGTATGTCAATATACTACCCTATAGCTTCATTTACCATCCCTGTAACTTTCTAAATCAAAACTATCCTCCCAGGTTACTTCACCTTTGTATCTGCTGTTGTTGTTATGTTCTTTGGTCATTTCAATCATGTCTAATTCTTTGTGACCCTATTTGGAATTTTCTTGACAAAAAAATCTGCAGTGGTTTACCATTTCCTTCTCCAATTTATTTCATAAGATGAGGAAACTGAGGCAAAAAGGATTAAGTGTATTGCCTTGAGTCACACAGCTGGTAAATGTCTTTCTGATGTGTCTTCTTGACTTTAGCTTCTCTTGTCTATCTACTATAGTGTCACCTTCCTGCCCCTTGTACCAGTTGTTTTCCTTATTAGAATATAAGCTTCTTGAGGGAAGGGATTATTGTTCCTTTTGTATTTGTGCCCCTTGTGTTTAAGTAAGTGTTCGATATATAGTAAAAACTTACTGCTTTTTTATATTAATTCACGTATTTTTCCTTCACATCCCACTTTAAAGCAGTCAAAACTGATGAGAGTAGTATGACAATAATGCTAATACTAATAACATTAATAAAGTAATACCTGATGTTTATATAGTGCCTTAAGGTTTCCACAGCACTTGGATTCCTTATATTTTGAACCTTAAAATGACCCTACTGATTGATGAGTAATGAAATTTAGAACACCAAACATTTAAATTGATGTTTACAGATGGTTTCAAAATAGTCTAATTGAAGAATCACAAATTCATAGTGTTTTAAGGGTAAAACAAAAAAGAAAAAATCTAACGAGACAGAGGATAATTTTACCCCTGACAAGAATTTGATGACTGGAAGAATTTAAAGCAGTGAAGGAAGAATAGAAAAACCACTGAACTTTTAGAGTGAAGTAAGACAAAGATGGGGGTTAGATAGACTGTCTCAGGGGGAAGCAGCTTCTTGAGTCCCAAGATAGGATGATGTGGATCATAGATAGCATGGAGACTAAGACTCATATGAAGAACAAATAGATAGTTGTGCTTAATCTTTCCTACTTCAGGAGGGACAAAAACTATTTATTGACCTGATATTAGAGCTGTTTTTATCCAGGTTATATCAGAGAATCTTCTATGATTTGCTAATGATCTGATGATGACCGTCACCCATCCATGGTGACTCAAGTCAGAAAACAAATTCTAGAAGGAAGATTCTTGCTAAAATCTGTGAAGATCTTGGAAAAAAAATGAAACCTTTAGTGATGAAAGATGTTCTTTCTTCATGGTTGCCAAATAAAGATAAGGACTTCAGAAGGGAAAGGGGAAATATGAGGAGTTAACTGGATAAGAGGTTAAGAATGGGATTTAAAGTTTTGGTTTAGGGTTTAAAGTATAGAAATGATGGACTCTTGGCAAGGGGTGGAGTACCAATAACAAAGGTTAGTAAAAATACATTTGTCTATAGTCTTACAAATCTTATCAATTAAGTTTTAGAATGAAAATGGAGGAAGAAGGGGAAAAACTACTTATGATTCTCTGCCAAGCAAGAAAACATAGAGAACAAAGGATATAACATATGGAGAAAAACACCAGAAGGGAGTGCCACAATTTCATAAAAGACAATATCCAAGAAGAGAGTGAGTGACAGAAACCATAGCTCCAAGTATAAGACCACTGATGCATGCAGCACATGAAAGGAGTTCAAGTGGTCATCTAGTGCAACCCCTTCATTTTGCAGATGAATTACTTGAGGGCTGAGAGGGGTTATGCCTCAAACCACACAGGGTCTAAGTTGAGTCTATTTTGAGCCCAGTTCCTCTGATTTGAGATAGAGTTTTCATTGCATCTTGGACTACCTTTTCAATAAACAGCTGAACTGGAGCTCTTAACAAAGAAGTTAATTTTATTTTAATAGATATCTTTGAGACTTGATGGGGATAAGACTTATGATTGCAACTTGGCTCTGGCAGAATATTCTTTATTACAAAGAAACAGAATAGATAAAAGGAGTAGAGGGGGAGGAATATGGTGTATTAGAAGTATATACTCAAAGAACTGGTGTTGGGGAAGCAGGATGGGGAACATTTAGATGAGGATCAATGGAAGCAAAAATAGAAGCATTGCTGTCATGGGAGAATAGTACAGACCATCTGGAAATAAGGAGAAATAAGATGAAAGGTTTGAAGAAAGTTCGCAAACTTGGCCAAATATATATACATTTGCTGGAACTTTCTCTCTTTGCTAAGCAGAAAGACTGATAAATTTTTGACTTATCTTAAAGATAATTTCATTCCTTGATCATTTTTGGAAGGGATGTGGGAAATCTGGGACACTATTACACTGTTGGTGGAGCTGTGAACTCACCCAACCCTTCTGGAGAGCTATTTGGAACTATGCCCAAAGGGCAACAAAAATGTGCATACCCTTTGACCCAGCAATACCACTACTGGGTCTATACCCTGAAGAGATGAGGAAAAAGGGTAAAAACATTACTTGTACAAAAATATTCATAGCAGCCCTGTTTGTGGTGGCAAAGAATTGGAAATCCAGTAAATGTCCTTCAATTGGGGAATGGCTTAGCAAACTGTGGTATATGTATGTCATGGAACACTATTGTTCTATTAGAAACCAGGAGGGATTTGCATGAACTGATGCTGAGTGAGATGAGCAGAACCAGAAAAACACTGTATACCCTAACAGCAACATGGGGGTGATGTTCAACCTTGAAGGACTTGCTCATTCCATCAGTGCAACAATTGGGAACAATTTTGGGCTGTCTGCAAAGGAGAGTACCATCTGTATCCAGATAAGGAGCTGTGGAGGTTGAACAAAGTGCAAGGACTATTCCCTTTAATTTAGAAAAAAAACAGATATCTTATTGTCTGATCTTGTTACCTCTGATAATTCTCTTCTCTTTAAGGATATGATTTCTCTCTCATCACACCCAATTTGGATCAAGGTACAACATGGAAACGAAGTAAAGACTGACAGAGTGCTATCTGTGTGTGTGTGGGGAAGCAAGATGGGGGGAAAATTGTAAAACTCAAATAATATCTTTAATAAAAATAAATTTAAAAAAAAGATAATTTCATTCCTCATAAGACCAAGGAAATGACAAGGGCAACAGTCATCATGATATTGGTTCTGAGTAAGGAGAAGCAACTGAAGAAGAAATGATAGGAAACTTGGGAACAAGAAATTGTTCCATGTTATACAAAAAGAGAAGAGAGCCCATTACTGTTGAATGTGTACTTTGATTTTTTTAAATCAAAGGGTTTAGAGAAATATTAGGTATCATTCAGTGGTATGAATTTAGGAGAAGACAAAGAACCAAAAGGAGTCAATGATAAGACTGAAATGAAGAATAATATATCTCAGCACTCTAGCATACAAAATAATGGTGGTCATAAATTTTGAAGAAGAGAAATTGATATCTGTTGACAAATGGAGCAGTAAGGACACAAAACATGGAGACTGAGAAAAGACAAATTTGACCAGGAAGAAATAATCATGGGGAAAATGGGGGCATGGAAAAATGACATATTAGATATTAATCAAATTTGTCAGATATCATATAGAGGTTGAGGGATAAGAACTGAATCTGTGATTACTTTGGTATCGAGAGAAAATTCATTCTAACAATGCAAATTGCCATCTCAGAACCTATAATCTTACAGAGATTTACTTAGAATTCTGAGGAGTTAAGAAGCTTGTCTAGAGTCTCATAATCAATACTAGATATGTGTGCGATGAGACTCGAGCCCAGGTCTTCTAGTTCTAAGGCCAATTCTTTTTCCTCTGAGTTCTATTATTTCTCCATTACATGTATAAACTTTTGAATTCAATTATCCCCCAAAGTCTGAAAAATTGGGGAAAAATCCACTGGAGGAACCTATTAGCTATCTTCACTTATCCTATACCTTCCCTGCCTCCCTAGCTTCCTGATCTCATTTGAGACTTTTGGAACAGATGAACACTCTAAAACTGTTTTTTTCCAGTTCTAAAGCTCATTATGTCACTAGTTGAAGTACTATCACATAGGAGGGAGATTTAGTTTCAGAGGGTGCAATCAGGATCAGAGAAAGATGTGTGCTCAATACTAACCAAAACAATAAGAGCTACTTCAAAAAAAAGTAGAATTGGTTGCCTAGTTAGATAATAAAATCCCAGTTACTGAAAGTAATTTCAGACCATCTGGATAGCCTCTAATTGGCCTTGTAGAAGGGATTCTTACATTGAGTGAAATATTAGACTGAATGATTTTTAAGATATTCTTTTCTAAATTCTATGATTTCCATAGGGTTAGCTCTGAAGAAAAAATTCTGAAACTATAAATGATTCCATTGATTATGAAAAAGAACTTTCTAAAGAGAAAGAGAAATCACTATACAGAGACCTCATCAACCAACAGAGAATTTGAACAAGAAGTATGTTATAGAAATAAGATTGAAGCAAGGGCAGATAACGGAGGATGAATACCAAAGTGGTTCTGTAACAATTGTAATAGAAATACCAGAATGATTGAAGCTGGCATTGCATGCTAAGCATCATTCAATCAACATGCACTTAAGCATCTATTCTGAGTCAAGTACTAAGGATACAAATACAAAGAATGAAATAAAATTTATTTTCAAGAATATTATATCAAGATATAAAATAAAGATAAGGTAGTTATAGAGATAGACTCTAGCACCTGGAAGGATCCAGAAAGGGTTCTTGTAGGAGACAGGGTTTGATCTATGTCTAGAAAAAAAAGAGGGATTCTTTGAAGTGGAATTGAGGAAGGAATGCATTCTAAACATAAGGGGGAGGTAGTACAAAGGTATAGAGAAAAGTGTTAAAAATCAAATAGAAGCGTTAGTATTTTATCCTCAAGGTAATAGGTTATCAGTAGAATTTATCAAATAGACCATGTTATGGGAGAAATACCTCCTTTCTGAGTCCAAGTGGTAGGTAACTGCTGCCAAAAATTTATCGCAATGTGGAAATCCAGTATGTTAAAAACTTGGATTTTATTATCATGCCCAAACATTGGTTCAGGTCTCAGAAAAAAACTAGAACATTGTGAGGATTCTGACAAGACTTCTTATATGCAAAATTACATCAGATGACAGAGAAATAATTCATTTATATATTGCAAATTTATACATTCCTCTTGGGCCATAAAAGTTAAAGAGAAGTTAGAACTAGGATTCCATACTTCTTTCAATGTCATAAAAACTGAACAAAAAAACTAAAGGAAGTCATGATCTCATACACATTCTAAGGAAACAAACTTCATCAAACAAACTTTGTAGGTAAACTAAGTTAAGTTACAGATTATACTGCATTTAGAGAATTTACAAATAGGCTGTTTGAAGATAAAGATTTATATGTTGCTCAAGGACAGTGCTCAGGGACAGTTGAGATTCTTCCTCTGGCTTATTATCTAAAGAATGTTTAAGGCTGTAAGCAGATTTTCACATCCCACAGGTTTTGATCAACTATAAATTGCAGGAGGAATGAAATACAATTTAAAATCTTCATGACAGACACAAAAAGAAAAGGACATTTTCAACTATATTGGAGAGAAAGGGAAGATGAAAGAACCTCTACTCAGGGTAGATGAGACTACAATGTTGGATGCAAAGTCTTATTTTATTTGAGTCTTCTCTTCCAAAGAGACAGGCCTTTGGAATGAGGAGAAAACAAAAATGATTACTAGGGAATTTAAACCCTTCAAGTTAGAGAAATATTTTCCTTGAAGTGGGAATACTCAGTTGTTCTTTCACAATGAGTTTGAATCATTAAATCTGGACAAACAGCACCACTAGGATTAAGAGAATTTGTGGTAGAGATTGTTGAGATGCTGTCAGTGATCTTTGAAAAATAATGGAGAACAGAAGAGGGTACCTCAGGATTAAGGATAGACACAAATAATGATTTTCAAGGGATTCTACATACACAGTCTGCTTGGAGTTTTGTTTGCTTCACTACAAAGCCAACTGCTTTTGGTGAGGAAGGGAAGCCTTTCAGGCTGTGGTTGGGCTTAAAGAAAGGGATTGGTGAAGGTCAGATCTAAGGAAATATGGTTTGTTGCTTCATATTTGGGATTGGAATTATCTTAGACTTTTATGGTCCATTTAACAGTTAGCAATATGTTGTTTAGTTATAGGAAGAAAAGTATATTTGGCAAAGATACAATATTGAGTCAGTTGGGCATAGTTTCCTAGTTCCTAGGTTGGCCATTTTGGTCGGTTGACCAGAAGCATGAGGGAGTATTTCTGCCTTGTGTCCAGATTCTATACTTAGGAGTCAACCAATTCAGTCTCCAGGACAGAATCAATATAATTTAAGGATTAGGATTAGGCTGGGCCCTTAAGACATTGTTCCTTTCACAGGTGTGCTATTATTTGTTCTTTTGCCAAAATCATGGAGTAGAATTCATCAGACAACAGGACACTCCTATTTCAGGACTAAAATAAATGTTTAGATATCATTACTGATTTTTTATATCCTTATAGAACCACAGGCTTTCTATGGAAAAATGATGGAGGTCATGCAATCCCTCTTCCTTCTTTCAATTTTGACCTTCCTAAGAACAATATTACAAAAATTTAACAGAGTATACAATTTCAGAGTTGACTTTTGTAAACTGGGTTTTGAAATCTCTTCCTATGCTGAAGAAACAAACCAGCTCCAAATGGCCTAGATGCCTGCTGCTGCTCTTTTTTATAGTGTTACTTTCCTTTATAAACACTTGAAGAAGTAAATTCAAATATCACAATAGTTTGTGTTTTTGTAATGGAATGTCTGCAGCCTAGCTCATTCAAAGGCAGGTCAAGGTCAAGGTTGATTAGTACATCATCTCTTTGGAATATTAAATTATTAGCTTTTTCCAGGGAAAGTACATTAATATGAAGAAAAGTTTATAGGCAACATTGTTTAATTGATTTTCACCAATTCCTTTCCAGTAAGTCCTGTTATAAGTTACTGGTGATGAAAAAAGTATTAAGTAAGTATGCTGTCCTTACATGGGTGAAAAGTAAGTGTGATTTCCTGGTCATGGAAAGGCTCCATCTTCCCCTTAATATAACTCTTACCAGTCTGGACATTAGACATCAATAGCCTTATTTTCTCTTGATAATCATGATTCAAATGAACACATTTTTACCTCTAGGTGTGATATGCTCATCGATTTGGTTTTGGAAAGGACCTGAGATCATTTGGTTTAGTCCCTTCATTTTACAGTATAGTGTGGGAAACTAATGGCAAGAGACATTAAGTAATTTGCCCAATAGTTCCCTAAGTATTAAGTGGCAGAGCCAAGATTTAAACAGAGTTTGAATCTTTTGATTCAATATCTATCAGGTTTTCTGTCACATGCTGTCTCTTGAAGAGAACTCATTTATGTTAGTGAAGGTCAGATTGAATCCTCTCTATGCCTTAAAGTTTCATGATTTATGTCTATAAATAGAAACAGTACATGTACACCATAGAAATTGCATGTGTTCTTTCAACAAAGATCCAAATAAATATTATATATAAATTTATATTTGACATGACTCCATTCATATACATTACTTTGTATGTCAGATTAGTTAGGGCTCAGATCAGAGGGAATATGATCTTTAATGCTGGGGATAGAAAAGAGATGAGGAGCTACAGGGGGAAGCAAGGACTTTGTGAAGAAATCAAAATCATGGTCAATTTTTATGCTTTCTTTCAGACTGTGACCCCATTTGGAATTTTCTTGGCAACGATGCTGGAGGGGTCTATTATCCCTTCTCCTGCACATTTTGCAGATGAGGAAACTGAGGCAAACAGGATTAAGTGATTTGCTCACAGTCACACTAAGTGAGTCCAGGTCCAGTGCTCTATTATTCACTGTGCAATTAGCTGCTCATTTGTGTTATAAAATTTTGTATTATTATTTATAATTTATATTATAGAAAGTGATGATAGTTGAAAATAGCCCATCTTTTGAAAATGTTAGGTGACTGAGTCATTTATTCAGAGATTAACTAAGAATAATTTAGAAAAATTAATTGGAGCTAATATCCTCTAACTTGAAATCAGAGACTGTCTTTTGTCTTTATTTGCAAGTCCGGTACTTAGTTTCTGTCACCTGACAGATAATAAATATTGTTGACTGACTTACCAACTGAAACTTTCAATATAGGGACTATATTTTAAAGGGCAGGGGAGTCTCACAAGATCATTAATTTATATATGGAAGGGATATTTTCCTTCATTTTTATAAATATGGAACCTGAAATGCAAAGCCTCAAAGAGGGTAATATAACGTCCAATAGAATTAGAATTTGAATCACGACCTTTTGACACATTGTCAGTTTAGGGTCTTGCGCATGGAGTCAGTGAGACCTGACTTTAAATTTGACTTCAGCTATGTGAGTCACACAGCTGACTTACATTTTCCTCAATCTTTTCAACTGTCAAATGGGGAGAATAGCACCTTTCTCATAGGGTTGTTGTGAGATCAATTAAGATAAATATTTTAAAAGCATTTAACATAGGACCTGATATGTAGCAGGTGTGATTTAAATATTCTCTTCCCTTCCCACTTTTTTCCATGAACTTTCCCCTATACTAGGGAATTCCCAAAATTAACTCCCAATTAACTACCAAAAATGTACAAGGTAGGTTTTTTTTTTTTGCTATTCCAAGAAAGTCATAATGAAGAAAATGTTGTAGAAAGAAAGCACAAATATGTGAGAAAGAATATGACCAGACAGAACTAAGATGATGGAATAGAGGCAGCAATGCAGTTAATTCTACCAACATTTCCTTCCAAACAATTTGAAAATAATGCCTCATATTGAATTCTAGAGCAAGAGAGACAGCTAAAAGTTGGGA
Organism: Macrotis lagotis; assembly: GCF_037893015.1. Lineage (NCBI taxonomy): Eukaryota > Metazoa > Chordata > Mammalia > Peramelemorphia > Peramelidae > Macrotis > Macrotis lagotis. The sequence continues at coordinate 40,444,425 of NC_133665.1, forward strand.
TGAGACTATTTTTCTGGTCTAAGACAATTTAGGAGATCAGTAGGAGAGGTTTGTGACATAAGGATAAGAGCATGTGAACTTTGGAAGTGGCAGCTTCCAGAAGCAACAACTTAAGAGCTCTTAGTCCAGAAATGGTAAGTGTATTGGGATAACTGGTCAGAAAGAGATTACAGGAGGGATGGCTAGGTGGCACAGTGGATAGAGCACCAGCCCTGGAGTCAGGAGTACCTGAGTTCAAATCCAGCCTCAGACACGTAATAATTACCTAGCTGTGTGGCCTTGGGCAAACCACTTAACCCCATTTTGCCTTGCAAAAACTTTAAAAAAAAATAAGAAAGAGATTACAGGAAACCTTTTGCTGATACTGGATACAGCTGGTGCCAACTGCCAATTTCATTGCCCATACACAGTTCTTATTACTTCCATGTATATATCCCAAAGAGATCAAAGAAAAAGGAAAAAGGCTATATGTGCAAAAATATTTAGAACTGTTCGTTCTGTGTTGGCATAGAATTGGAAATCGAGTGGATTCCCATCAATTGGAGGAATGACTGAATAAGTTGTGGTAAGTGATTATGATGAAATGAAATTTATGAGAAATGATGAACAGTAAAAAAATTATATGAGCAGATGCAATGGGAAATTTACTATATACAAAGTAACAGCAATATTGTAGGATGGTCATCTGTGAATGACCTACCTTTTTTCAGTAATGCTGTGACTCAAGACAACCCTGAAGGATTTATGATAAAGAATTCTATCCATCCCAAAGAAAAAGCTGATGCTTGATTAGTATATCATCATGAATACAGATTTAAGCAGACTTTTTTTTAAACCTATGTATCATTGTGATGGTACACTTATTATGCTATGAACAATGATGACGGGGTAGTTTCAGGAAAAACCCGGGAAGACTTATAATCTGTTGCAAAAGTGAAGTGTGCAGAACTAGATCATTTTACACACTAACAGCAATATTATAATGAAGATTTACTGTGAAAGATTTACCTAATCTATTGTATTAATAATCCAAGACAATTCTGAAATACACATGATGAAAAAGAGAGAAAAATGATGAACTCTAAGTGCAAATTGGAATACAATTTTTCACTTTATTTTTCTTGTTTTGTTTTTTTCTTGCAACATGGCTAATATGGAAGTGTATTTTGCATGATTTATGCAGTTCCTAACATGATCATCATATAGCTTGCATTTTCAATTTGTGGGGGAGGGGTGGGTGGGAGGGAGAGAATTCAGAACTCAATTTTTTTAAATGTTAAAAATAAATAAATGATAACTTTAAAAAAATTAGGAAATAAATGATTTTACCAGGTAAATTCAAGACATTTTTGGAATTTAGGACATAATGCGATATGAGAACCTTGGAACGTTGAATGTTCAAAACTGTTCAATCTGTAATAGATTTACATTGAGAGGACTGAAGCAACCTGATAATAGTCAAGTTAAAAGTATAAAATGTACATTATCCAGTTTTGTACTTAGAAGTTTCTCTTTTGGTATTTTGGCATTGCTTTTTGAAATAAGCAAATTATATGTTTTGCTATTTCAAAACTTCAAAATTTTTGAGGTTTCATAATGTAGCTATTATAATGTAGACCAAAAACCCTCTGTACCTTAAATGGTCCTTTGTTGAGTTTCTGTGACCAAAAATTAAAAGAAAAAAAAGAATACAATACCCTGTGACCAATCTTTTGGTTATAAAATGTCTCCAAACTTAGACTGCAGAAAAAAAGGTGCATAAACTGTTTCCAGTACAAATGTGACCTTTCCAACTTGGGAAAAAATTGCCAGATCATTCACTTCACTCAAATAGCATTTGGGAGCTCAAGGTCAGCATCCCTAGGCCACAATGAGTCATTAGAATGGTAATAATAATTTTAATTTATATAGTACTTCCTAAACAAAGGGCCTGTGTCACAACAACTGTAAGAGGTGGGGAAGATACTAATCCCATTTTATAGGTAAGAAAACTGAACTCAAGAGGTAAAGTGACTAGTCCAAGGTCACAAATAAGTTAAGTGTAGGAACTAGATAGAACTCAAACCCAGAGCTTGAGATTCCAAGTTCATTGTTTTGCAGGCAGTATTAGATCTGGAGTCAGGAAGACTCAGTGTTCAAATTTTACTTTAGACATTTACTACTTGTGTGACCTTGAACAAATCACTTAATCTTTGCTTCAGTTTTCTCAACTGGAACATGAAGATCAATATAGCACCTACCTCCCAGGGTGGTTGTGAGGCAAGTGTCTAACACATAGTAATTGTGAAATAAATGAAAACTGTCATTATTAACTAGCTATTATTTCACAACAACCCACTCTGCTTTCATGGAAAAATTTTATTATTATAAACTACTATTATCTTAAAAATTTTTTTTTTAAATTTAAGGCAGTAGGGTTAAGTGGCTTGCCCAAGGTCACACAGCTAGGCAATTATTAAGTGTCTGAGGCTGGATTTGAACTCAGGTACTCCTGACTCCAGGGCTGGTGCTCTATCCACTGCGCCACCTAGCTGCCCCTAAACTACTATTATCTTAATAGAAACATTGGTGGATTATTTCACAAGGATTGATTCATAATTTTCTAGTCTCTAATGATGATGATGATGATGATGATTAGTTAATTTAGTTCTAGTCTCAAAATTATTCCTGAATGAATCTCTACACAGTCAAGAAGCATTGAATTTGGTATAATAAAAATAGATTTGGGTTTAGCATATGTAAATTGAAATCTTGCTAATTAAAATCTGTAGGTTCACCACATTATGTTTTTAATGAGGCAGTTGGTTAGATTTACCCCTAGTAAAGTCAGAACCAGAATATATTTGGGAAATATTTAATAGAAAGATGAAATATGTTAAAATATCTAATGATACATTTAAAAATTAAGTTAATATAATAGCTTACAGGGATCCATTTGAGTTTGATACCACTGGTTTAGAAGACCTTTGATTTTTCTAGCTCTACAGCTGTGATTCCATTCTGGCAAGTTGATAATCTTTTGCCTTTTGGAATACTGTGCTCCAAGATTTCCTGTTTATCATAAACTTTTAGATCTTGTGTGATTCCTTGGTACCTGAACTCTCTTTCTGTACGTTTATGTGTGTATGTGTATATATATTTAAAATGTATATATATATGTATATACATATATATATGTATGTATATATAATGTGTATTTTTAGCAGGCTTCACTGACCACGAGGAATGGTCATTAGAGCATAATCTCCTTGGAGAGGTAGGGGTTATCTCACTTTTATATTTGAATTCTCAATGCCCCAAACAATTTCTGTCATATATTAGGATGCTTCATAAATGAATGGTCTCTGACTGATTCATAGGCCCCTTTGAAAATACAGCATTCCAAGGTCATGGTGCTTGACTGCTCAGTGATTTTGGATAATCACTTTGATGTCATGGAAAACAAGCCAGATAGCTATGCCATGTTACTGAATGTCTTTTAATGGGAGAAGGGTAATTTAGTGTTATAGTTGGAATGGCTCCAGAGGACAATAATCAAAAGAGCAGTTATTATAGAGCAAATTGGTAATATTAGAATAGTTCAAATGACTGGGGTTTGATATATAGTAAATCCATATGGATATTGATGTCTATTGATGAGTTATCAGCAAGGACAGTCTTCAAGTGACTTGACTGATCATTAAAATAGAGACAAAGATGGTGGGGAAGAAGTGAAGAAGAGAGGGAGGAAAAGAGAAAAAGATGGAAGACAGAAAGAGAGAGAGAGAAATAGAAAAAGAGGGAGAATGATTTTGAAACTGGTCCTATGTATTACTAAGACATCTGCTCAGTTATTTACTGATACCAAAAAATAAGTTGTTGCTAACATAATGAAGAAGCTTAGACCAAGACTTTCAGAAGTTGAAACTGTCAGCAGAACATTGCTCCACGAAGAGCAAAGAGATTTGGGTCCAGAGGTCAAGACATACTTGACTCTTTGGTGCTCATTGCTAATGCTGGCTTCTGTCCAGTTTAGGAAGTCCATTCTTGTGCTCATAGTTTGTGTTTAATAAGTTTTCAGCCATTGAAGACATTAACATCCTAAAGTGTTTCTTTTCTCCCAACTAGAATTTTAGCAAATGATTTTCTGAAAGTCCCTTCCAAACGTTCAAATAAATGTATCTCTTTAAGTTTATATTTTGTCTTGTGTTTGCATATCAAAGTTCCTACTCAGCTCTCATCTTTTCATCAAGAGTGCTTGAAAGTTTAAAGAACATTGAAAGTTCTTTCTTCCATTGAAGTTCTATTTTTTTCCCCTGTAGGAATATACTTAGCTTTTCAATGTAAGTTATTCTTAGTTGTGACTCAGGGGTGTGTTAGAGCCAGCTGGTTCTCTTGAGAACCAATTGTTAAATTTTTAGTTAAGCATTTACACTTCATAAATAGGCAAGTGCTACAAATAAAGGCTTGCTTGCTTTATCGTTTTGTAGGTTGTCACTTAAGAAAGTGATGGAGAAAATGTTAATAATACAGATTAAACCTAAATGTGTTTTTCGTATATATGCATGCATGCAGATACACACACACATATATGTATAAATGTATATGGAGAGACAGAGACAGAGAGAGACAGGCGGAGACAGAGTTGGGGAGAGAGAAAGATAAAAGGGGAAAGAGAGAAAGCACTCACTAGCTGATAAACATTTACCAACATAACATTGCCGGCAAGTCTATAATCTTTTGCCTTTTGGAATACTATGCTCCAAGATTTCCTGTTTATCATAAACTTTCAGATTTTGTTGATCTTAACTGTGATTCCTTGGTACTTGAACTCTCTTTCTGTATGTTTATATATGTCTATATTTATGTGTGTTTATGTGTGTGTTTGTATATATATTTAAATATGTGTATACATACACACATATAGATGCATATAATTTTTTACATGGAAATTCAGATTTTGGCGATGAAATTCCTGGAATTTTTTTCTTTTGAGGTTTCATTGTTTAAATGTGACTTTTAAGCTTTTTTTTAAATACACTTTCAGGGTAGTCCATTGATCTTAAATAATCTTTCATTGACCTTTTTCCAATGTATTTACTTCTGATACTATATGGTTTATATTTTCTTTACATTTTAAATTTTTCAAATTTTTTCTATTATATTTTTATCTCATAGTTGCTAATATCTATTTATTCTACTCTTATTTTCAGGGATTCTATTACTTAGATAAGGTTTGCCACTTCCTGTTCTAAACTTGTTCTTCCTTTCCATTCCTTTATTTTTTTATTTTTTATTTTTTATTTTAGGTTTTGCAAGGCAAATGGGGTTAAGTGGCTTGCCCAAGGCCACACAGCTAGGTAATTATTAAGTGTCTGAGACCAGATTTGAACCCAGGTACTCCTGACTCCAGGGCTGGTGCTTTATCCACTATGCCACCTAGCTGCCCCTCCTTTCAATTCTTTTCTGCAGAGATTTCATTTAATTTTTTAAATCTCTTAATTTCTTCTATGTGTTTAAAAAAATGGGAAAACCCATTTTCCCCAATGAGTCTTTTCTTGCAGTTGCTGTAGAGTATCTCTCTTCTTTGAAGTTGGCTTTTTGAATATCTTTGGAGCTATTATCATTCTTCATGATGGTCTGCTTCTAGTTGTGTTTACTTATCTCTCCACTTTTTCTTCCTGGCTTGGTGTTTTGTATCAGGGCCAGTGGAATGAGTCCTGGTCAGTCCCACCTAATTGGAATGGCTCTGAGTATGAATCTATTGACTTTCTGTTGTTCGAGTGCTAGAATTTTTGGAGAAATATATCATCAGAGATTAGTTATGTGTCAATTAAACTTTTTTGGTTCAATTATTGATAAAGATCTATTATTTCTATGTAGTAGAGGGCATACAATCTATTTCACTAGAGGACATCCCTATACTCATACCATCTTGGGTGTGTGAAATGTCAAAGTATAATAGAATTTACATACACCTTTGGAATACATGATCTTTTGTGGAGATTCAGTGTGCCTAGTTATGGTTGCCTATGTTCAATTAGTTTGCAATCTCCAACCACACTTCCTGAGCAGCAGAGAAAAATTGGCTCCAAATAGAAAGATTGTCTTGGAGACTCTACAAAGCAGATAAAATCCATATGTGGGTAGTTGTGAGCTGTCTTTACAATAAGACTTTATTCAAATATTACCTGCCATAAAAAATCATATTTTCCCCAAATTACACATGGTTTCAATAAACAAGGTCTACTGTAAATTTATTGACATTTTCCCTTTTTATTTGCAACTACAAGATTCAAGCTGATGAAGTGCATATATAATCTTTGCTGCTTTTGTTTTGCCAATCCCTATAGAAGCATTGCTCCAGTGTAAATTTAATCATTTGATTTAAAATACAAATATATGAGGCAGTGTAGTGTAGTGGAAAGGACATTGGATTGGAACTGTCTCAATTAGTGACCAAGTACATGTTAACAGCCCACCGTATCTAGCTGGCCCCAGATGATTTTTCACATACCACTCAGCTGTCTCCCCCAAACCATCTTGCTGCCTTCGCTGCAGCTGTTGCTCCACTTCTCTCCACTTAGACCAGTACCTTCTACTGCCTTTCCTGAATCCATGCCCTAGCCCTTGGAGAAGTTAACCCACTGAGCTTCAGAACTTCTGAGTTATTTTGACTGGCAACTAATTGAAGATAAATTGTTTTAGTTTCACATCTCGCCCAGTAGCCTAACCATATCCCAGGTCATTTTGCTTCTTAACACTTATTTGGTCCCCCCCCCCCCCACTTTCCACCTTTTACTATGAGTACAATAATTAAATCAGTTCTAAGATTGTGTCTGGAAGGGACTTGACTGTTGACTACACTGCAGATCAGCTCACATCTAGGTCACTGTCTAGACCAAAATTCACTGTATTACTTTCCTCTATATATTTTCTTCACCAATAATGCTCCTTCAGGTCAAGGGCTGTTTACTTTTTGTACATGTATAGTCAGTATTTATTACAATGAAGATTCATAGTAAGCACTTAATCGATTTGAATTTTTCTTTTTTATTAAATCATTTGGAGTCAGACAACCTAGGTTCAAATTTTATGTGTACTACTTACTACCTGAGGCATCTTGGATAAGTCAATAAACTTCTTTGGTCTTCAGTTTTTTTTATTTGTAAAATGAAAGATATGGACTAGCTGGCTTAGCTTCAAGGACCTTTCTAGCTTCAAATCTATATATTTTTCTTTATCTATGTGTGCTATTTAAGGATTTAATCATTCTATTATGGAATCATCTAATCAATACATATTTTAACTTGACATCATATTTTTCTATTTTTAAAAATTGACAGTTGGCACAAAATGTTGTTAGTAATAATAGCTTTTTTTTTTGTCTAGCACTTTGTCGGTTTCAAAATATTTCACTCTCCTATGTTCATATTAATTCTTTGTAGATTGTCATCTCCCAAAGAAATTTGAGTTTATGAAGTTTGTATTTTGCACTTAGCACAGAGTATAGTATATAGTAGGATCTTAATAAATGATCTTTCTGTCCATCCATTTGTCTATCTACCTACCTATATATATCTGCCTACTTCTTTGCCTACACACACATACACACACATAATTATTATTATTATTGTTATTTTAGGTTTTTGCAAGGCAATGGGTTTAAGTGGCTTGCCCAAGGCCACACAGCTAGGCAATTATTAAGTGTCTGAGACCAGATTTGAACCCAGATACTCCTGACTCCAGGGCTGGTGCTCTATCCACTGCGCCACCTAGCCACCCCACACATAATTATTTTTGAAAGATTTATTTATTTGTTAAATATTTCCTAATATTCTCATTAAATGTTTAACATTCAGGGGCGGTTAGGTGGCGCAGTGGATAGAGCACCGGCCCTGGAGTCAGGAGTATCTGGGTTCAAATCTGGTCTCAGACACTTAATAATTGCCTAGCTGTGTGGCCTTGGGCAAGCCACTTAAACCCATTGCCTTGCAAAAATCTCAAAAAAATGTTTAATATTCTTTCCCCCAATTACATGTAAAAATAATTTTAACATTGGTTTTTAAAATTTGGAGGTTCCATATTATCTTTCTCTCTCCCCTGACCTCTCATTGAGAAGGCAAGTAATTTGATATAGGTTATACATGTGTAATCATGCAGAACATGTTTCCATATTGCAGTAAAAGAAAACACAAATTAAAAACAAATAAGATAAGAAAGCTGAAAAAAGTATTTTCTCTGGAAGGTGGATGAAAAATCATAAGACCTTCAGAATTGTCTTGAATGATTCTATTGCTAAAAATAGCTAAGTCTTCACAATTGATCACCAAGCAATATTGCTATTATTGTTCATAATGTTCTCCCGGTTTGGCTCACTTCATTTTCCATTAGTTCATATAAGTCTTCCCAAGTTGTTCTGTCTGCCTATTCATCATTTCTTATAGCACAATAGTATTCAATCATAATTATGTACCAAAATTTGTTCTGTCTGTGGACTGAGAACTCCTGAAACATTATTGCCAATTCAGTTACCCTCAAGGTCTGCTACTGGCTTACCAGGGCATTGGATGAGTTGGACTCTTCTCCATTCTCATTCTGGGTGTGATGGACCTTTCCTGACATCCTTCTAAGTTATCTTGGACAAGGATATTGTTTCACCTCATCTTTTTGTTGGTTCTGCTGCTCCAGAATTCTCCAGATACAGTTTCATGTGTCTGGAGGTAAATTTGGGAGAGCTCAGATGAGTCCCTACCTTTTCTCTACCACCTTGGCTCTACACTTTACCTTCTGTAATACTTGCATGGGAAGTAGTATCATCAAAGTGATTTCATCAAAGCATCATCAGAGATACATATAGTATAGGAAACTGGTCGCTCATGAAGTGAGAGCAAGTGGTTAGAGATGGGCAGCCTAAGTGCTACTTTGATGCCCATGAAATCTTAAAGGACCCAAAGAGAGTTTTTGGTTTTGCAGTGAAAGAACTGTAGGAAGACATGAAGAAGAATCATAACCAATCAAGCTATGACATTTTTAAATGCTTATCATGTACTAGACATTGTACTAACCTGTAAGGATACAAAAAAAGGAAAAATCCTTGCCCTCCAACAGCTTATATTGTGATGGGAGAGACAACATGTACATAGATACAGAGCAGAGGTGAAGGTATTAACAACTAGAGTGGGTGTGGGAGAGCCCTAAGACTTCATACAAAAGGTCTTGAGCTGACTTGTTGAAAGGAAGGAATTTTAAAAAGGGAAATAAAGAGGAAAAACATTCCAGGGAGGGTGGCAATCAATGCCAAGGGGGAATATAGAGATTGCACATTACATAGGCTGGGGGAGTGTTCACATTAGTAAGCAATGAATCGATTGCATTATCTATCAATTTACTTATCAAATTTCCCACTCTAAATTTTCTCCCTAAATAACTATCCATCCATCCATCTATATCTTTATCTATTGATCTATCTATCCTACTTACCTATCCATTTGGGTAAATATAGAGATGGAAACCAGTCCTGTAATTATCATAATTATAGGGTACTTCCCCAACAGTAAATATTAGTAACTCTGAAATTCATTATCTTTGAGACTTATCAGCCCTGAGACATCAAATGCCTTTTCTGGAGTCTAGCCAAAGTGTTTTAGAGATGGAACTTAAACCCAGACCTTTCAGACTTTGGAGTCAGTTCTCTATTCATTGCATAAGACCACAGTCATTAAAATTTAAAAAGAAAATCAGAATTTAATGAGGATAAAAAGAAAATGTAGTATTTAGGTTAAAATCTCCCAATTTTATAAATTTCAAGGTAATAAAGGTGCTATTATATAATAATTGTGTGCTGTGGATTTTAGTGTTTTGTGAGTTTAATATAAGCATATTAATATAGTATTTATAGAACCCTGAGTCACAGGAGATTGTATTCCAATTATGAAAGTTGAAAGATAATGACAAAGGAGAAAAAAACTTAACTATTGTCTAGAGCAAAGTAAAAACATTTGCCATGAAATAGTAGTCTGAAATACTTAATTCTCCATCCACAAAAGGAACACATTGTTAAAGTTATCATCTTCATTAAACAACAATAACATATTATCAGTCTACGACTTATCTCTGACCTCAATTCATTATTTTGTCCAGCAAATTCCTCTTGGGTTTACAATCTCAAGGTTATCAAGAGGAAGGCAATTAAATGCCTTGGCCCAATTTCCTTGATTTGAAACAAAACAAAACTTTTTTTTTAATCCTTAGTCACTCTTACTTAAATACATCCTTACTTATGTGTATTTATCCAGTTAATATATATATATATATATATATATATATAATCCTTTTAAAAATCAGATAGTTGAGATGTACTCTCTTAGAATGAAAAAAACATTAACTCATTAAGTATTCATCATTATCCAGTCAAACTGAATCACATTTTATGGTGGGGACGATTGTGAACACTTAATGTCTCATCATAGATCTCTGATCACAAAGTGTCAGCTAAACTATTTCTGTATTTTTATGAAAGCAGATTAATTCAACAAGCATGTATTAAACATATAATGTAGTCAGAACTCAGCTAAGTAATGGGACAGGGACACCCTTTGGCTAATTCTCACTGCCCTTAATGGAACTTACAACTGAATTCTGCTTAGGAGGGACAGACATGATAACTTTGGAGCTGGAAGGGTTCTTAGTGGTCATTTAGTTCATTCCTCTCATTTCCCAGGTGGGGAAACTAAAGATAAATAGAAGATCCAAGATTTGATTCCATAAACAGTGCTCTATTCATTGTCCTGAAGATTTTTTTTTTTATCAGAAACACTTAAAAGGCAGAATAAGTGTAATGGGTGTTAGATTTGAAATCAGAGGACCTAGGTTTCATTTTCTAATCTATTTATTTCCTGGGTGTTCTGGGTAAAATCACTTAATCTGTTTGAGCTTCAGTTCTTTTCTGTAAAATGAGGGTGTTTAACTAGATGACTTTTCAGGTCTTTTATAATTCTAGGAAAGATAACATAACTTTGTAACATATAGTCTTAGTCTAGGCTCAACACCCTTTATAATTTATTTTCTGAGCCTCAGAGATATTAAGTGATTTACTTGTCCATAGCTAGTTAATATCCAAGGTAGGATTTGAAACTAGGGTTCCTCATTCCAGGTCTAGCTCCCTCTCAAGATTCAGTTTGACTGGATAATGATGAATACTTAATGAGTTTACCTCTCAAGAAGTACAAGAGCCTCCTTTAGACCAAATGAGGCCAGAGTGTTTACTCTTCCCTCATCTGCTGAGGAATCCCTTTATAGTCTTGGACTCGGGCACATATTAGACATATTAGATTCTGTCCTGGGAGAACTGACCTTTAGAGAGGTTGGGCTCTTTTATCTCATTGTCCTTTGCTTTTTACAACCGTACCTCACTTGAAATTTCAGTTTGTCTAAGATATTCCAAAAATGACAATTTGAAAGGTCCTAGTATAGACAATGTTGATAAGGTATAGAATAGTTATTTCTTTTCTATTCACAAAAGAAATTGTAATTCATACACAATATTCATAAGTGCACATCTCTAAAAACTTAAAGCAATCAAAAGCAATGACATAACTACTGTTATGCTTTACAAAGAAATTGAGGCTTAAACTTCAGGACGGAGTGTATGGGAATGCTGAATTAGCATTTTTAAAATTTTGCCTCAGTTCTGCACTGTCTAAATAATGCCCTTCAGGAATCGGCAAGCAAGGTCAAGAGTTGTGCTCATACTCCATCTGGTCATCACTTTCTGTAATGAGAAAAGTTCTCCTTTTATTGAAGATGAAAAGCTCCATCTGAAAGACCCAGGAACCTTAACTTCAAACTCATCAGGTTACCTCTAAGGAAATCTCCATCTCAGGATCCCTGTGCAGGTGCCTGTATACAAGAATTCAACACAAACCAGAAAAAAAGTAGCCCAAATTCATTTCACTTAGCAGAGCCCCTCATATCATGTTAAGGTGCTCACAGATACATTACTAAGGTTGGGGTGGAGGAAGAGTGCTGCTTCTTCCTTTCCCTTCACAATAAGACCAGGGAATGAAAGGAATTTGTCATAGATTACAGGGGCTGGAAAGAGGAAAGTGAGGTGGAAAGCTGTTCTTTCTTTTAGCCAGAGGAATCCCTTTCTCATTCTTCTGTCTCAGCATGGGAGCAGTACTTATGAACCTATAAATGACTTATACTAAAGGAAAAAAATAAATCCTTTTAAAGCTTGAACTCCATGTTTCCCTAGAAGTGGCTCAACTCTCCATGGGATTATGCTCTTACCCAGATCAAATGAGGAAGTTCTGCTATTTATCCCTTATCAGTCTGATATGAAAGGGCATATGCTCTTACATTTGATGTCTTAATTTATGGAGAGCTTCAAGAAAGATTGTAGTTAACTTTTGTCAACCCAACACACAGATTCAAACATAAATTATGTAACCTATTTCCAATTCAAAAGCATTTGCGATGAGGATTTAGAAGAATTAAGCTTGTTTTGCTTAGTTCCAGAAAGTGGGGCTAGGAGCAGAGTGGAAGGTACAGAGGCAGATTTTGGCTCAATACAAGAAAAATTATTCTAATAATTTGAGTTGACCCACTTGGAATGAAATTCTATGAAGCCAGTGAATTTCTCATCACTGGTGGTCTCCAAGTAGAGTCCAGATGGCCATTTGAGGGAGACGTGGCAGATACTCCTACTCCAGGACATCATTGTAGGCCGATTTAAGTTCTGATGTTCTATGATTCTCTTTAACTCAGTGGTCTATGAATTATGGCACATATGATTTCCATTGATGGTGTTGTAGCACACTGGTGATTGACATCACCAGGAGCAGAACCGCAATGTAAAGAACCTGCTTGTGAGGATGGGAATGCTTTATTTGAAAAACACTGTCCTCTGTTATGTGGAAAATTTAAAGTGGGAGTAGAATTAATGGTGATATTTCTGAGGCACACTCAGTATTAAAGCTGTATATTGTTATGAATAATAGAATATACTATCCTCCATTAATGAAAGTAATTAGGCAGTTCTTGAAGTCACTGATGCATTTATATGGAAGTCTTTCCTGGACAAAAAGGTCCTAATGAGTCAAGGTCATAATTTAAGAAATCACTGAACTCAGAGAAGTGAAATAATCAGAAGAAAAAAACAAAATATCCTCCAGTTTTTAAATCAACTACTATCTCAAATAGTCAATCAAAACACATTCGTGGGGCAACTAGGTGGTGAAATGAATAGAACCCCAACCCTGGAATCAGGAGGACCTGAGTTCAAACCCGACCCTAGACAGTTAATAATCACCTGTGTGACTTTGGGCAAGTCACCTGACCCCATTGCCTTGCAAAAACAAAACAAAAAATAAACCCCTTAAAAACTACATTTGGAAATATAATTAGAAGAATGAAATGAAAGATAAGCAATATATACTTTTGGGAGGGGTCTTTATCCTCTGAATCTTACAAATACCATTGTAGAGTCAGAATAAAGGCAGTGACCACTTCATTTAGACAGTTCAACCACCATTTCAAGAATGTGTGTCATTGTATGCTGAATGGTTGAAATAACTGGGAAAAACAGAGATGCATAAAGAGGAAAATCTATTCATGGGGTATATGACACAGTTAGAAATCCTATTCTGGAGATGAAATGGGGATTGATTCACTCTGAAAGACAGATTACCCCTATGAAATCTTTCCTTAATCCCTTAGATATGTCTTCATCATGCTTTGAATACTTTATAGTACTTTAAACCAATTTTTGATATAATTTTTATATCACTTTTCATTTCCAAATATATGCCTCCTCTCTTCTCTACCTTTGAATCTTTCCTTGTAAAAAAAATAAAATCAAAAAGAGTGAAAAAACAGTTTAGCAAAATTAACTGATCCATCAACCATATCCTTTAGTATGTGTAATATTCTATATTTATAGATCCCTATTGCTGCAAAAGGGAAGATATGTGCATTTTTTTTCAGTTTTTCTCTAGGTCCAAGCTTGGTTACTATAGTTAACATAGAGTACTTATTTTTGTTTTTGCTTTTCTCTTTCCATTTTGTTGTAAACATTGTTTATATTGGTTCTTTTTTATTCAGTTTACTTTAAACTGCATCAGTCCATGTCTTTCCATGCCTTTCTGAATTCTTCATTCTTTGTTTCTTACAGTAGAGCAACATTCCATTGCAAACACATACCACAATTTATTTAGCCATTTCCCCGTTGTTAGGCATCCATTTTATTTCCATTTCTTTGTTGTTACCAAAAATATTTGTATTTTTTATCTCTTTTATGGCACATATCCCCTACTCCTGTATATTTATGGTTATTTGTGAACATGCCTTATCTCCTCATCTAGATCTCATAAAATTCTTAGAAAAAAGCAACCTTATCTCAATCTTAAGTGCTTAATCAATACTTAGCAATGTAGAAACATAGCACTTAGTACTTATTTTGTTATTAAAAATTAAAAGTTAATAGTGTAAAATGACCTAGTCTAAAGTTCTTGGTTTCTTTTGAAATTCAAGCCTATTTAGTCTTCTGCGAGTGGAAAGTTTAATTAATTTCAGGAAAGGATCTTTAATTCTGGAGAAGATACAAATTGGCATGAGTGAGTAGAACAAGACTTGAACTTGAAATAACTGTAGAAGAGATTCCTTACTTCACCTGATGGAGAGAGAATAGGTTCTTTGATTTAGAAGGGTAGAATGGATCTCTTTTGCTTATCCTGACCAAAGAGGAATCCGTAATTTAGTTTTTCAGAAAGATATATCTTCCTCGTGTATGTCAACATTATTATTGTTCTTTTGGTGAATAAATTAAAGAAAACCTATACCTACCCATGTACTTAAGAGAGATAATTTCTTCAAATTTTGTTGTATTATTGTTAAAAGCTGTAAGTTAAAAATTGGTTAAGAGAATTTTTTTATAAGAGTGAGATTTTTGTCCTTCAGAGGTCTCCAAGAAAATCTTAATGACCACCAATTGAACATATGGTAGAGAGAATTCTTGTACCTATATAGTTTAGACTAGATAGCCTCTGATGGCCTTTCTAATGTTAACCATCCCTAGCAAATTTTTACCCAGGGTCTTAAGTAACAGTGAGTTTTTTCTTGTTCTTTCTCTTCTTGTTCTTGTTGTTCCTCCTCCTCTTACTCTTTCCCCTGCTCTTTCTCCATGTCCTCTTCTCCTTCCTCCTCCATTCTAGTCTTCAGTCTTTATATTATTGATTTGAAAAAAAAAACAATTTTGAGAGTGATGAGGTGAAAGCTTATACAAGGGTATGAAAAGGGAATTTATATAACTTTTAGTGGTAGATTGCACATTCAAGATTTTTGGCGGTAAAGGTGAAGAGAAATAAAATAAAAGCTTAAATGAAAAAAAATTTTCAGCAAAAGCGAGACTTGACTGTTTGAAAAAGAAGATATGGAATCATTAGATAAAGGGCTATTGAATATGCTGTTAAAGATTGAGTTATATTCCTCAGGAATGAAAAAAAGGGTTATAAGATCAAAAAGCTAGGAAGAAGGATATGAACTACTCTGAGGCTAAAGAGAAGAATGTAGCATTAAATAAATGTTCCTTTAAGACAAGTCTTTCATTTGGGAATCGGTGAACTTGTTTTAAAAATATTTTGATAACTGTGTTTTAGTGTAATTAGCTTTTCTTTGTGATTCTATGCATTTTATTTTATGCATTTAAAAACATTATTCTCAGAAGGGGTCCATAGTCTTCAACAGACTGCCAAAGGAGGCCATGATACATAAAAAGGTTAAAGACTATTGTTTTTAGAAGCCCCGTTTAAGATGTCCAACAGGGATTTCAACTGGCCTGAATCCCATTGTTTAGAAGAACACATTTGTTGGAAAAGAGTGTGTGTTTCCCATAGCCCAGAGAACAATAGTGTGGTCTATTCCTGCTGGCAGTAAGATGACTTTTTATCAAAATATTCCTGGAGGCTGGAAGCCTGAGGAAGACAGCTGGGATGGAACAGGACCTGGATGTGAAGTAATTCTGGAGTAGGTCCAGTGATTTTTGAATCCATAGTTAGCAGCTAGACTGATCTGAAAAGCAGCGTGACTTGTCTTGGATAAAGGAAGTCTTAGGTGACCTGGGGTCACTAGAACAATGGAATGTCTCTACAGCTGGACTGTGGCTGTTCTTTGATTGGGGTAGTAGCCCCTGGCAGTCATTTGCAAAGGTTTCTCTTTGTATTATGGCTGTTCATTTTTGGGTGGTGGTATTCAAAATCAACTTTTTCATTTCTTTCTCCTACCTATCCCCACCCTTTCCAAAACCCCCAATTCCTAGGTATTGCTATACTTTATATATTTTACCACAAAGAAGTGTGATGTATTGAATGGCAAGTCAGCAATGGTGCAGAAAGACCTAAATTTAAATCCTGACTCTGCATATATCATAAGTAAATAATGGGATTATAGCTTTAGAACCCGGGGGAATCTTAGAGTCCTACTTACTAACATTTCAGATGAGAAAACTGAGGTACAATAATGATTAAGTGACTTGGTCAGGGATTTATAGCCAGTAAACAATGGAGATGGAATTTGAACCCAAAACTTCATGTCTCTTCAGTCCAAGTCTTGATTTCAACACATACTGGCTGTGATTATATTCAAGTATTTACAACTTAGTGCTCCAGGAACCTTTCTGGTTTGTGAGACTACAGATTTCTTATCTGCTTTAGTAGAGGGAGCTTTGACATTAGGCATTCCCTATCCACTGTAATGAAATGCTTTATATTTATGTGTTTCTGTGTGCGTGTGTGTGTGTGTGTGTGTGTGCATGTATGTAATTTCCTAACCAGGAGTTTCCTATGCTGATGAAATAACTCCAAATATATTTTTATTTATTTCATCACTGAAGGGGATTTCTGGTGGGGAAACTCCCTCCACTGATGAAGGTCAGCAACTTGAAGTCATAGGATAAGTGTGTGGGCACTGAAAGATCAGATGACATACCTATTGTCACATAAGCTGTTCTTGTCAGCTAGAAGGTAACCCTAAGTCAACTGGACTTTCCCAGGTAGCCCATCTGTTTTTCTAATTTTCTCTGCATTTTCTGTCTGTCCAATCCTGTCTCTCTTCTCATCTTTCTGTTCATGTGTTTAGTAATAAAGTCGAAAGAGAGTTATCCTCTCAGCCCCCATTTTCACCTTTGGAAAAAGAGTGGAGAGGATGGGGAAGAATTAAATAGGAAAGAGTAGAGTGCAGTTTGAGGTTCTTGTATAAAAATTCCTAATTATGGCTCTGATTCATGATTTGACTTACAAACTCTGAAAGTTTGAAGTTCAGCCTAAGCAAGGCTCAGGGGTCACAGACACATTTGGAAAGTCTCTCAGGTAAGCAGATTTCCCAGACTTGTACTTATATTCTCACTGGGCTCTCTATTAAAATTTTAAAGGTATTTTTATATTTTGGAGGCAATCAGGGTTAAGTGACTTACCCAAGGTCATGTAACTAGTGAGTTTCTGAGGCTGGATTTAAACTCAAGTCTTCCTGACTCTAGGGCTTATGCCCCATCCACTGAGTCACCTAGCTGTCCCTAGTTTCTCTTGATGCTCCTTATGAAAACTGTTTCATCTGTGCAGTATGAATATTAGATTAGAAATATGAACTACTAAATCTGTGTTGTTCAGTTTTTTTTCGGTCACGTGTAACTTTCATGACCTCATTTGACGTTTTCTAGGGAAGACGTTGGAGTGGTTTGCCATTTCCTTCTCCAGTTCACTTTTACAGAAGATGAAATTGAGGCAAACAGGGTTAAGCAACTTGCCCAGGATCACACAGTTAGTCGACATCTGAGACTGGATTTAAGCTCAGGTCTTGAATTTAGCTATGTAGCTATACTAAACCCAAGTTAAATTTAAACAAGGAGGCTACATACCTCTCAGAAGGAGAGAGAAGAGGGTACTTTTGTGAAGGTTATTGACAATAGTTGATGGAGCAATTGTGTCAAACTCAGACAGAAAGTGGGAACTATTAAAGCCATATATATGTGTGTGTGTGTGTGTGTGTGTGTGTGTGTGTGTGTGTATACATATATATATATATATACATATACAGATCCCTGTAGGCTTAGTTTTAAAATTTAGTATTATATTTTAATGTATTTTATTTATTTTATTAAATATTTTCCAATTATACTTTATTAAGCCCAACTTATGACTATATTGAGCACTCTAAAATTATCTCATTTGATCTTTACAACATATAATAATATTATTATTTCCAAAGTACAATTGAGGAAACTGAGGCAGTTGTAGGTCAAGTTTCTTGCATGCTAGAATCACTCAGCTAATAACTGTCCAAGGCCAATTCTGAAATAAGGTCTTCCTGACTCTAGGCTTAGGTTTACTAGGAAATGTTTGAAAACTCTATCCTAGAGTGATTACTTTACCTTACTGATCATTATGTCAAGTCATGAGACATTTATTAAGCATCTCTGGAATACAAAATATGATAACATTATGGAAGAGTGAGAGAACACTCTGTTGCTCTGTAATTCTGGAAAATGGGAGAGACAGAGTGGATGGAGAGCTATTAATTAATTTGTTCCCCCTACTTGTATGCATGGAAGTAGAACTTACAGCTGTGTTTCTTCCCTTTCCATCTTAGCTTCTAGGATCTTTGAAGGTAGAAAAGGACGTGACAGCAAAGAAGTCACTACCAGCTTTCTTTATATACAGGCTAAGTTTGTTTACTTTTCATCCTACACTTATTATTGTAATAAAAAACCTAAGGGATTACCACTAGTGGTGGGAAACTCAAATCATCTAAACTAATGTTTCAGCCCCCCAATTCTATCCCTGTGGATTAGTACATGGAAAAGCTGTTGAAATAATTGAAACAGTGCCAGCCCCTGGTTTCCCACAATATCATTCTTCCTGTGAAGTTATCTGGTCATCCATTCAGTTAAAAACCACTGTTAAATAGGTATAAGTATTTTAAATATGCCCCCTCTTTTTTTGTGTGTGTAAGTAATAACATTTCAGTTCAATTGAAATTGAGAATTCTTTCTCATAAAACCCCCAGACCACATGGAAGCTACTGTGTTGAAATCTCCCATATGGAGCCCATTCTGGAGAACATTCTGTGTAACCTTGAGATTATCTGAAAATGAGAAGAATTTTTTCCTAGGATGAACATTATCTCAAAAGGAAAAAAAATACATTGTAGCAAGTGCTTATCCTAGTCACATCTTTTATTTTGGTCAGTAGAATTCAGTATTTTAAGATGTAAAAAGGGGAAATAAAGATTTTTATTATAATTCTAATTTTTTAAAGGTAGCAAATCAAGGTTAAAAATAGCATATTTTTAGCAACTTTTTCCATATTAAGACATCAGACTCTTGCCTCTCTACTATATAGTCTGTCATTTTCAGTTTGTTAAAGAAACATAACCCATGACCCAGCACCTTGGGCTCTCATGGGTATAAAATCGGGACAGACACCTCTCAACTCCCCCCCCAAAACCTAAAAAAAACAAACATAGCACTTTCTCTTTGGTTTGGTTTACTCCTGCCTAGAAGTGCATCTGAGAAATCTCAGATTGTAACTTGAATATAGCTCATTTAGTTACTCACAGATATGCAGACCTTAGTTCCAAATCTAACCTTCTAGGTGCATATTAAGTATGGGAAGATCTTTAGGTGCTCCTACAGAAATTACAGAAGAAATATAAAGGACTCACATTAGCTCATGAATAACTGATAACAATTCTGCTGTTGGTTCCTCTTGTGTCCTATGCCATCTCTCAGATCTATGGTGATATTCTGCAAGGGTTCTAGTGGCATAATACCTTGACATTTTATTGAAACTCAGTTTCATTCTTATATAGAACCATGGAGAGCCATCCTTCCTTATGGTAGTTCACCTGAGAGTATGGACCCTCTTAGAAAATGAACTTGTTAGTGAAGTAATTATTTCTCTATTTCCTCTTCTTTTTCCATTTAGAGGCCACTGGGTGGCACAGATCACTAGATCTGAAGTTGGGGGGACCTGAGTTCAAATCCAATTTCAGATACTTTCCTGTTGTGTGATCCTAGACAAGTCACTTTACCTTTGTCTACTTCCGTTTTCTCATCTGAAAAATAGAGATTAAAAATGATTCCTATTTCCCATAGTGATATCAAAATAAGACAAGATACTCATTGTAGAGTGCTTTGTAAATTTTAAAGTACTATTTCAAAGGTAGTTATTACTGTTAATAATATATAATTCTAAATAACTCATAATAATTTTGGAGGTCAAAACTCAGGTCTTTTCCTTCTTATTGTGACTTAGTCTTTTCTGATTCTTATAGATTTGGGGATGATATGAGAGATACTCTTTTCTCTAAGAGGCTAGCAATGACCAGGAATTCCTTCTTCTTTCACTAGTAGTATGATCTTATTACCCAGAAACTCTACCTTCTTTTTCCATTAAGTTCGATCCCCAAATTAATCTTGCTTCTTTCCTCCACTAGCTTCTTTATTTCAGTCTATAATGAAAAATTGGTCTTTTTCATTGAAAAATCAAACCTCTTATCCATGTCTCCTGGATTCCATCCCCTTCCATTTTTTCCAGCAAGTTGCACTTTCCCCTTTCCCTTTTTATGGACTCCTTCTCTGTCTATACAAATGGCTTATTTCTCCCCATTTTTAAAAACCATCATTAATTCTTTCTATAATTCTTTTTCCCTTCCTCTTCACTGCTCAATTCATTTAACTAGTCCTTCTCATCTCTTCCTCTCATAGATTTCCTTCAAAATGTAACTCAAATTCCACCTACTGCAGGATTTTTTCCCCCAGTTCTCCCTCTTAGTTTCTCTTTCCCTTTCCCTTTCCCCTCAGTTCTCAATAGATATCTATAAAGATATGTTTCTTATCCATCAAAATATGAGATCTTTGATTGCAAAATGCAGGAACTGTTTTTAGCTTTCCTTGTATTCCCAGTGCTTAGAAAGAACCTGGAACATGATTGACTAAGAAAAATAAAAACCAAGCTGATTGATTGTCTGAAAATAAGGAATTTCCACTCTGCTAAGCCTTCTTGATTCATGAATCCAGATATTTTTAGGAATAAACTCAAAGTGGTAGACCCCGATGGACTCTCTTCTCTGCTGTAGGGATCTGATCATTTCTGCTGTTGAGGTGAAACACTGAAAATCACTTGTGGTTTCTGGGTCACATGAGCAAAAAGAGCAGAAAGCTGGCATCTCCATGATCTTTATTAGACCTCCATATCTAGTAAATAAATTTAGGAATGTATGATTAATTACTGTAAAATGAAGAAAAATTATTTGACTTAAGTGAAAAGACCTTTTGGAATTTGAGTACATGGAACTAAAAATGGTATTCCTGATAAGTTTAAAAGGGAGGTGAGAATTATGAAAACAGAATTTATGTCCTACATAATCAAAATAATAAGCAGAATAAAAAAAGCTTAAATATCCCATGGAAAACTTTACCAAAGAAACAAAAGAGAAAACAATAAGTTGGGAATACAAATACACAGAAATGAAGGATAACTTAGAAGAAGAGAAGCAAAAACCATTAGCATTAAAGGAAAATATGCTTATCATGCAAGCAACAAACATACAGATTTCAGGGACAGGATGTGTAGAGAAAAATCTAAAGATCACCCAAAATAATATGGCAAGTCAAAAAACCTTAACATCATATTTGAAAAATAATAGAAATGAAATACCCCCAAGTTCTGTAATAGAAATTGAAATTTTGGTTTAAAGAAGGCACAGATTGCCTCTAGAAAAAAAGGCTGCAAATTTCATGACACATCGTGTTAAATTTAACAATTCAATTCAGAAACAAAAAAGTTCTGCAAGCATCAGGAGAAAGACCTTCAAAATATAAAGGAAAGGACATCAGAATAATGCAAGACTACTCTGTGCCCACTTAAAAAGGAGAAGGGGATAGAATAATGTGTTCTGAAGGTCATTGAAGTTTAGGATATGGCTCAGAGTGGCTTATCATGCAAATCTGAGCTTGACTGTACAGGACAGATCATAGATGTTCAATAATAAAGAAGAGTTTGAAAGACAGAAAAAACTTTTTTTAAGAAAGAAAACTAGATTTTAAAAGATGATTTTGGGGCAGCTAGGTGACGCAGTGGATAGAGCACCAGCCCTAGAGTCAGGAGTACCTGAGTTCAAATCTGACCTCAGACATTTAATAATTACCTAGCTATGTGGCCTTGGACAAGCCACTTAACCCCACTGCCTTGCAAAATCCTAAAAAAAAATGAGTTGCAATAAAAGTTGAATTATAAGAGTAATAAATAATGGCAGACAACAACTGAATGACAACAAAGACCATAACTGGAGAATGTCTAAAAAATTGTGGTAAATAATGTAATGGAATATAACTACTCTAAGAAATAATATGTGTGATGAATATGGAGAAGCATGGAAAGATTTATGTGAACAGGTACAGCATGAAGTAAAACAGTCAAGAAAAGACTGTGTGTGTGTGTGTGTGCAGTAACTACAACAATGTAAATGGAAAGAATGATACATCAAAAAGAATTCTTAGACTTGAATGAAGAGATGTGAGAAGACACATCCAACTTCCTTTTTTTTCTAGATTGGGAGATCCACAAGTGTTAAACATTGAATGTGTTTTGGGACTTTTTCAATGTATCTGTTATTTGGGGTGACTCTGAGTTAGGGGGGGAGGATACATGGAATATAAGAAGTAGAAAATAACTTTTTTAAGAAAAGAAAAAAAATCACTTGTTGCCTAAAGAACAGTCCAGGACATTTTGAAAACATGGCATATTTTATTGGGTTTACTTGTGTTCTCTTGCCCCAAAGTATGTTCATATACATGCATCTGAATCTTTCCAATCTTCTTTCACACCATCACTATGGGGAAATACATAGGGAGCTCTGTGATGATACCTTTGATTAACATGTTCCTTCAGGTAGTTTCTGACACCTTGTTTTCCAGATAGACAAAATTTCAATTTCAGTTTCAAAGAGGTCAGTGGTTGCTGAGCAAGGTTCTGTGTGTTGTCCCTCAGGTATGTTATATAAATTTGCACCAAGGATCCTTCCTTTCTCCAAGTGCTGGTGAGTCACCAAAGTCTAACCTCTCTAGATACACTCAAGTTGAAAGATTCAGTGCTCTTGTGCTACTTTCTGCCACCACTTCTAATTTCCATGAGGCTTCTATACCAAAAGATAAAAGAGAATAGGGATTCCTGAGATTAAGTCCCAGAATACTTCAGTATTCCATAATATCTCAAGTAGGCAGGAGTTGGTTCTAATAAGTCCTTATACTCCTGAGAGATTTCTTTTATGTATCTTCTTATTTATTTTTTTATTTGCACATTACTAAAATATTCTTGTTCTAAGAGTAAACATAATACCCCTTCCCCCCATAAAAATATAAAATTTCATGAGAAATAAAGTAAAAGAAAGAGAAAAAGATGTGTTTCAGTCTGTGCTCTGAGAGAGACCATCAACTCTGTCTTGGGTGGGTTATGTATCTTCTTGCTGATATCCACCTTCATTAAGGAATCACAAACACATTAATGAAGTTCAAAATATTACTAACTCTTACTCAATCCTTAAGAATACCAGTCCTTTAAAACTGTAGATCTCTCTCTCTCTCTCTCTCTCTCTCTCTCATACACACACACAACTGAATTATTGAAATATAATGACCACTCAAGATCTATTGTTCTATAATGCAAAATATGCTATACTTCCATTTTTTCACAGTCATTTATTTGTGTAGGACTTCCTAAGAATCCAGATGGAAAAGATCGGTGAAAAATGAATAATTAGGTCAGGTTTAAGGTTTATAGGATCTGGAGTAATCTCTATTTCTGAACTTTTCCTCATTTTTCAAAACCAGTTGGGATCCTTTCAACTTCAATGTCTTATTCTTCTCCTGAATTTACTAATAATGTAAGTGATCACTTAGCACATTTGTAATAGAAGATAGCTTGCTTCTTTAGTTGTCCTTTGTTTGGTGATATTCTTGCAGCAAACTGTTGTGACTTATGCTTTCATGATCTTTTTATCTTCTAAGTGGAGTAGTTCCACCAACCATTTAAGTTTTACTTGCTGTTGGATCTTGGTAACCAGATTCATTTAAATATACACATGTATACATCTACACATATTTGTGTATACATGTTCATATATGTATGCATACAGATATGTACTCTCTCTATACACACACACACACACACACACACACACACATGAATACTGCATGGATTGAATTTGGAAAGAAGATAGGGATTTTATGAGATAGAAGTGAGGTGGGAGTATGTAACCAGTAAAAAAAGCATAGAAGTGGGAAATGAAGAAACAGCAAGGACTGTTTGACTGTAATACAGAGTATGGGAAGGGAAATGCTGCTCAGAAAAGGTGGAACTGTAGATTGGGGGCCAGGTTATTAAAACCTTTAAAAGCTAAACAGAAGAGTTACATTTTATCTTAAAAACAACTGAAAACCAATGGAATTAATGAAAAAATGAGTTATTTGATCAAATCTTTACCTAAGAAAAATCATTGTGGAGCATGGGCAGGAATGTGAGACTTGAGTTAGGGAGACCAGGAGGGAAGTGATGAAAACCTAAACGTGGTAACTATGTGAGTAGAGAGGAGGCATAAGAGTTGCGGTAGTTTTAGAAATAGTAAGATTTGATGACTGATTGAATATGTCAGGTGAGGGAGAGTAAGGAATTAAGGGTATTTGGGGGTTCCAGACATAGAAGATTGGAAGGAGGCTGTTGCCTTGCACAAAAACAGTGATGTTTGTAGGAGGAGAGGTTTGGTGTGGGAGAGATATGTCAGAAACAGGACTTGAGCCTGGGCTTCTTAGCTCTAAGGTCATCTCACTGTCCATTATGACATACTACCTCTGTAAACATTTTAGTTACCTAGTCAAAAAAAAGAATACAATTTGCATGGCTTCTTCTTTTTTTTTTTTTTTAGGTTTTTGCAAGGCAAATGGGGTTAAGTGGCTTGCTCAAGGCCACGCAGCTAGGTAATTATTAAGTGTCTGAGGCCGGATTTGAACCCAGGTATTCCTGACTCCAGGACCGGTGCTCTATCCACTTCACCACCTAGCTGCCCCAACATGGCTTATTCTTGATAAAAGCATATTAACTCACTTTTTTCTTCTTTTTGAGAACTATAACTATCTCTTAGTGATCATCCTATTTTCTTTCTAAACACTTCCAGACTGTCTTTAAAAATATGTTCAATAATTTTGCCAGGGCTTCTTATTGTCAATTTTAAAAACTGAAATAATACTTACCCTTTATCTAGTGCTATGACATCTCTCCAACCCTTTCAGCCTTTCAAAGGTATCTGATTAATGACTCAGCAGTCATAATTGGTAGGTCTTTAGTATCTCTGAATATAATTTTGGGGACTTAAGATTTGGTCACTAAATTTTTCCTTACTTATGTTAAATTTCAATCCCTGTTAATTCTTTTTTCTAGTCTCCTAGAAAAAGAGAAAACATAAATAAAAGAGTTGAATTGTTTCCTTCTCAATATTATCCATGGTCACCATCTGATCTGCCTTCAGAGACAGAGAAACAGACAGAAACAAAGAGACAGAGGGACAGTGAGAGGAAGAAGAGAAGGAGGAGAAAATGAAGATGACAACAACTTTAAATATAATATTTATTAAGTATCTGCTATATGCCAGATACTTTGTTAAGCACTGACAAAGAGAGGTCAGACAATTCTTGTACTCAAGGAGCTTCAAGTTTAATAGGAGAAATAATGTGCAAACCACTAAGCATAAACAAATATACAGAATTTTGAGATAATCAACAGGGGGAAGCATTAAGGGAGGTTGGCAAAAGCTTCTTGTAGAAGGTAGGATTTTTTTTCTGAAACTTGAAGAAAGTCAGGGAAGCCAGGAGGTAGAAATGTAGAGGGAGAGAATTCTATGGATGTAGGATAGTTGGGGGAGATGGAATACAATGTTTGAGATTGAGCAAGAAGACTAATATTGTTGCATCTCAGAGTATGTGGGGTGGGGAATAAGCTATCAAACTGGAAAGTGTTAGGTATGTTATGAAGAGCTTTGAATGGAATATGAAGGATTTATACTCGATCTTGGAGGTGATAGGGAACCACTGTAGTTTACTGAGTAATGGGAGTGGGGGTGATATGATCTTTAGGAAGATCAGTGATAGCTAAATGGAGAATGGATTGCAGTAGGGAGAAACTTGTGTCTGGCAGACCAAGCAGCAGGTTATTGAAGCACTCCAGGCATGAGATGGTTAGGGCCTGTAGCAGAATGGTGGCAGTTTCACAAGAAAGAAGGGTGAATATGTAAGAGATGTTGTGGAGGTAAAACTGACTGACACTGGCAAAAGACTGGAAATGTGGGATGAGAGTGAAGAATTCTATACAATACCTAGGTTGCAAAGCTGGAAGAATGGTAGTGTTCTCTGTATAACAACAGGGAAGTTCAGAAGAGAGAATGGTTTTGGGGAAAGATAATGAGTTGCATGTTGCAAATAAGATGTCTATAGGGCATCCAGTTTGAGAGAGATTTTATACACACACATATAATAATGATAATTGGACATAGGAGAGTGGAGATCAATAGAAAGGCTGAAGTGAAAAGTAAAATTGAGGATCAGCAGAGAAATGGTAATTGAATCCATAAGAACTAATGAAATCACTAATGCAATGGTAACATCTTACCTGGATAAAGACCCAACAAAGGAGACTAAGGAGTAATAAGGGAAGCTAGGTGGTGCAGTAGATAGAGGACCAGTCTTGGAGTGAGAAGGATCCAAGTTCAAATCTGCTCTCAGGCATTGCCCATTTACTAGCAATGTGATCGTGAATGTGTAACCCTGACTACCTCAACTCTAGGACCATCTCCAGTTGTCCTGATCCATATTTTGCCACTGAACTCAGATGGCTTTGGAGGAGTAAGTGAGACTGGTGACTTAACACAGAACTTCCTCACTCAAATCTAGTTCATGTGCTTGTCATGGCATCATCTCCTTGTTGTCGTGGTCTTTAAGAATGAAGGACAAGGGGTGGCTAGGTGGCACAGTTATCACCAACTTCAATTGATTATGAGTTCAAAAAATTGACAACCTGAGAAAGAATTCTTCTTGGTAATTTAGTAGTTGTTTCATAAATATGTGAAAGAACATGAGTTGGCTGAACTAATATAAACTAAGAGAACTAATGCTGTTTATTATAGGGATTTGGGTTAAAACTAGTCATCTGTAGAATGAAAAAAAAAACAAAAAACAAAATAAAATCCCATGATCCAGAGGTTTTGAATCACATCCCCTTCATCCAGATGGCTGCAATAGCCTTGCCAGAGAGAGAAAAGTCACCATTCTCCCCCACCCCATTTCCCTTAATTTCCTCTTTGTTCTGGCTCTCCTTTGCTTTGGATATCAGTGCTCTGCTCTTTCCTTAGTCCCAACACCCTCAGCATTCAGACATTTCATGCTAGGAAAATAGGGCTCTTGTCTCTCTTTAACTCTTCACACCATCTCATTACTTTGATTTCTATTAATGGCTACCTAGGAATCCTCCTCTATTTCTCTAGTTCATCTGCTTCAATGTCCAGGTCTAAAGCAATTTGCTCAGCAGTGGATTTTATAACTAAAACATCAATGAACATTAGTTTAAAGTGTAGATTTTAGGTTTATGAAACCGAAGCAAGTATTTTTTCTTCTCCTTTCTACCTACTAAATAATGTGGATATTTTTTCATGCTGGTTAGTATCCTTTACAAATGGTTGGGCATAAAACATGTTTGTTGTTTATTTTTTTCCTCTGTGTATCATGAAACATTAACAATAATTTGGCTTAGTCCATAGCTGATTTTGAAGTCAGGAGGATATGGGTTCCAATAACTTGACTCTATCATAGTGGTATCATTTTGATCTTCTTCAAGAATGAAGGACAACAACCAACCCACCAAATTTGTGATAGGCAGTGTGGCAAGCACTTTATAAATATAATTTATTTTCATAAAATATTCCATTATTTTAGAAGATACTGATCTACATTGGTAGAGGGAGTTTCCTTACCTGGAATTCCCCCATACCAATAAAATTTCAGGTCCTTGTCCTTATCCCTTTTTGCCTTAGTATTGTAGAGATGGAAAGGACCTTAGAGGCTGTGTAGCTTCACACCTTTTTTTTTTCAGAGGGAAAACTGAAAAGGCCCAGTAATGGGAAAAGACTTAACTAAGATCATACAAGTTATAATAAGTGGTAGGGACTCCCTTTGAACCTAAGTCCTATGACTCCAACTCAAAGCAGTGGTCTGCTGAGAAAACTGACCACCCAGCACACCCCTCTCTATTCCTCCTCCCCAGAGGGCCCAGATGTCTGCCTAATCTTCCAAACAGCCAGGAGCGACAACTAGAGACACAGCCAACTTTATTTAGCAGAGTCTGTTAGATGTTAGCAACATTGTCTGAAGGCAGAAAAAAATGAATTTTGTTTTATTCTGAAACAAAAGAATAAATTCAAATGACTTGTCTCATCCAAGGCTGTTTATGCACAGGAACTACTTATTTCTATCACTTTCTGCAGCTACAAACTTCCCAGTTTTAACTCTCTGAAGGAGCTCTTTAATGTGGCTTTGTCTTCTTTCCAGCTAACAGCCAGAGATGGCAGCCAGTACTCATCTTGTGTTTCTAATTGACAGTGTAGGCAGTTGGATTTCACAGTATGGTACCATGGAAAGTATGTTAGCTCTGGCATTCAGGGGACTCAGTCCAAATCTGGGCTCTCCTCATTGCTACTTATGTGACCTTGGACAAGTTAGTTAATATGTCTCAACATTTGTTTCTTTATCTATATTATTTAAACATCTACTCTATGGAAGGCCCAGGATTAGAGTAGGAATACAAAGACCAAGATGAAACTTTGTGACCCTAGGTAAGTCTCTTAACACTGTTTGCCCCAGGTTTCTCAGCTGTAAAAATGACCTGGAGAAGGAAATGGCAACCTCCAATATTCTTTCCCGAGAAAACCCCAAATAGGAATCACAAAGAGTTGGACATGACTGAAATGATTTTTCAGTAGCAACATAAAGGGTCCCATAGCCACTATAGGTGCTAGAGGTTGACCACAACTCGGGTCTTTATGACATTGAGGTCAGTTCTCCATCCTCTGTGCTGTGCTACCTTTCTGTATATGATAGATATACAGGCCAGTTTTGAAGGGGAAGGTTCTAGGTGCTGTTAGGTGTGGATCAGGAGAGGCCTAATGTTATGAAGGTGACAGAGATGAGGAAAGGGTTCATTCTAGGCATGGAGCAGAGCTTACATATTTAGAGAGGGAGTAGAGGTGTGTGTGAGGACTAGAAATAAGGTCTGTTAGACTGATTAGAGAAAGGGAATGATGTTCAATAGGACAGTGAAGGTAGGTTGGAGTCAGGTTTAAATGATTTAATTGATCATGACTACAGTCCCTTCTATCTCTAAATCTGTTTTCCAATTGTGGAATAACTTCCATAGTTAAAACATCAAGAAGCGCTGGTTTAATTTTTAGTATTTTGAGTTAACAGGTGGTCCAAACTCTGTAGTGGGAGTCAGGAGAAATGCATTCTCTTTCCAACTTCTTTGGGCCGGTGTCTAATCCCCTTTAAAGTCTTACAACTGTTTTCCCACAAATAAATGTATTGTACTTTGTCATACTGGTGTGGCTACTGTGACCATACAACATTTTTGGGAGTGGACATTCACAAATGTCTGTCAGTCACACATTTATTCAAAGGCATTACTATTTTCCCCTACAGATAACTCATTAGTCTGACAACTCAGCCAAGGTAGAATTTGTGTCTGTATGCACTGTGTCCTAGTAGCCAAGAAGGCAGGCTTCTATCAAGTGATTAAAAACTTCCCGCATGTGCTTCATCTCCATGAAGCAAGCCTATATGAAACCAGTCTCACTCCTAGGATCAGGTTTATCTGAATGGCAGTCACATTTTGCATGCTTTATGGATTTAGTGGGAGAAGTGATTATTGGTTGTTAAAATAATAATAATAAGAATCCTGTAACCTGTATACATAAAAAAATAAGTAAGCTACTGATTACTTATAGCTAACTTCTGACTTTCAAAGACCGCTGGGGCCTTTTTTAGCAGAAGGGAAAGGAAATTAATCTTATTGTCTATCTATTTGTGAAAGTCATCAATTACCTTGAGAGAATCCCTCAAAGACCCTTCTGTCTACAGTCTCAGACTGACACCAAAATTTCTTCTAGATAGAAAAAGTATGACTGCTGCTTCAAGGAGAAGGACTGCAACTGTTTCCATCAATTTGTCCCCTAGATAATCCAGTGTACCATTCTCCTGTTTAAAAGTGAAACACTCTTTTCCCATCAAAGTTCCACTCAATGCCATGCTATGATGTTAAAGTGGATTCTTAAAAGCTGTACCAATGAAAACAAAGTGATCCAGGATGTATCTGACTGGAAAACTTCATAATGAACTTTCTGTTTTCTGAAGACCAGCCTACCTAAATTGAGAAAGGTGACAATTGATGATAGTTGTTACTTTTTTAGTCACATCTACCAAAGAAAGTCTACCAAGATGGAAATTCATTCTACTAAATTAGTGGAGATACATAAAATAGAAGAAACCATGTTTCTAGTAGTCTTTTTACTAAATTTTCCAGAACGTTTTCTAAAGCTCAAATGGGAATGATACTCCTCCTATTCAGGTTTCTTTTTAATGAGGTTTCTTATATTCATGTTGAGCACAGGAATTTCAGTAATTCTTGAGAGTCCAACTCACAAAATGAGGTACAACATAGTCACTGCAGTATTCTTCCCAAGCCACAATACACATGTGGAATTTATTGTAGTATATGGTGAAAGATGCCAATATAATTTTTTTCCAAATTACTTTATTACTTTTCTATAAGTGCTTATCAAATAGATAGTCTTTCCATTAGATGGATATTTTTCAGTTTTTTTAACCCTGGGTTGTTGAGTTTGATTGTTTCTGACTCTTGCTTTCTATACTTTTCTGCTGATCTTTTCTATTTTTAATTGGTACCAAATGTTTTAATTATTGCTTTTCAAATTGGAAGTGCTATTTCCCTCTTGTTGCTTTCCCCCCATTATTTCCCTTGAGATTATAGTCTTTTCTTAACATAAATTAATTCATTTTGTCTTGCACCATAAAATAACTCCATGGTAATCTTAACTATCAAGAGTTATAATATTAAATTTATAAATTAAGTAGTATTGTCATTTTTATTATATTAGCAGAGTCCAAACGAGCAGTAAATAGTCTTTGTTTCATAAAGAGTGTTTTATAATTGTATTCATATGTCTTAAATGTATTTTGATAGATTGATTCCCAGATAGTTAATACAGTTTAGAATGACCTTGTGTTTTTGTTGATCAACTACTGGGGTGATAAGAGGGAAGAACTAATCATCATTCATTCCTCTTTCTCCATGTAAGTTGTTTTTATCTTTTCTCTCTATCTCTGGTTTTCTCCAATCTCTGGCCTGAAATTGTACAGCTGCTCCATCCCTTTCCATTATATCTCCAACTCTGTTAAAAGATACTTACCCAATCTCAGCCTGATCTTTGAAGAAATAGCAAAGTTTTAAATTTGAAATGTGAGGAAATTAAGGAAAGACATTTGCTAATACAAACACTACCATTTAGTTATTTACAATCAGTGTCCCCCTTGCCTGTTTTCTCTCAGGGAAGTCTCACTTTAGATTTTTGTTCTGGGCAACACTTTTTAGAGAATTAAAAACTTTCAGGAAGGAGAAATTTGGAGTGTACATCTACATTAATTCTTTCGCCGATTCATTGTGGGATTGTTTTTTAGTAAGCAGGGGTGAGAATAATGATCTCAAAGATGAATGAAAATCATGAAAAGTTGTAGCAAAGTTAAGATCCAGATGTCTGATCTAACAACACTGTTCTACTATCTCCATCTACCCTTTTTCAGAGAAAATGTAGCTGGGGAAAGAGGGATCCAGTCATGTGGCTATTTACTGTCTCTGAAGCTGCACTCTTGGAAGCTGTGATACTCTCCATACTCTTCCTCTCCAACCCCTCTCATTGTCCATCTTACAAGAAGAACATGCCAAATCTGTGGCCTCTAAAAAGGATGGAGTCGATGCCTGTCAATGATTAACAGTAGTCATTAGGGACCAAAGGAAGATCTCTGCATGTGTATATGGAGTTTAGAGTGATGGACAGAATGATAGTTTGGTTCAAATCATGATTAGAAAAATTAAACCAGAGGTTATTCCAGGCCAAGGCAGAGGCTGGCATAATATCAATTCCAAAACACAAGACAGGAGTCATGAATAGAGGTCATAGCAGTTCCAAAGTCAGAAAGTCAGAGTCTGTCAGGCCAAACACACTACAAAAGGGAGCTGTTGGTGGAGAGAAGAAAGTCTGTCCAACTTGATTTCCCTGCCCCAGACAACATTCTTTATTGGTGACATCATATCTCTCTTCTTACTCCTGTATGCTATTGACTTGCTAGCTAGCCATGTCTCCTCCTTAATCCTTGGCAGGGGATTCAAAACAGCAGATAACAAACTATACCACAGAACCTGAAAGCCTTAAAGGCTACATTGAGGCAGAAAGGTCAGGCAGGAGTAGTTGTGTTTGACTGTCAAGGAACTAATGAAGAATATTCTCATTGTAAGAAAATTCTCAATGAACAATCCATTAAGAAGATCAACTTATTTTCCAATAAATTGTAAAGACTTCAAAACATGACTTGTACTAGTCACATTTTCATTATTTTCACCTCTTTGGTTAGAGTACTTTGGAAATTCTGTGATTTTGTGGAAGGAGATCATGACCCTTAATGATGCCATAATTCAAAACTTTAACATTGTATCTGTGAGCTCTACCAATGCAGATCACAAACTATTCATGCTGTTCATCTTGTAATGCATTTGCCCTGGACATTCCAAAGATCCTTCATAGAAAAATCATTCAAGTTATTAGAGGTCTTCCTTTAGTAATTTTTATATTACTGATCAGCAGTGGTTCATTCTGGTTGCTCATCTAGTTTCTCTTTGCTCTTGGGACATGATTTACTAACCTCCTTTTCCAATTATTGATCCCATATTTAAATAGAAAGAAAAGAATATGGGGTGGCTAGGTGGCATAGTGAATAAAGCACTGGCCTTGGAGTCAGGAGTACCTGGGTTCAAATCCGGTCTCAGATACTTAATAATTACCTAGCTGTGTGGCCTTGGGCAAGCCACTTAACCCCGTTTGCCTTACCAAAAAAAAAACAAACCTAAAAAAAAACCCTAGAAAGAAAAGAATATTGAGGAAATTAAGAAATAGGATTATATTGGAGACATTAATACAATTTTTTAAATAATCCTAAACTGTGTTCCAGTGCTAAGACTCATATCATCTTCCTAAAAGTAGGTAATTCTAGATGAGGAACTTCTTCAAAATCTGCAGCATTCCTACAAATTACAACCATAGTGGATTGCCATGGACCTAGAAAGATGAAATGTCTTGCCTATGGTCATGGAACCAATTTATATCAGCGATATAAAGATATAAAACTCAAGTCTGCTTGGCTCTGTGGTCACCTCTCTACTCCCTATACTGATAGGTTCTGAGTTCCTTGATGGAAGGAACTTTTTTTACTTTTACCTTTGAATCCATGCCTGGCAAAAATGCAGACACTTAATAAGTTCTTGTTGATCGCAAATGTCATGCTACCTCTTAGCATCAGGGTTAGGGTAGCACTAAGAACATGGATGAATTGTAGAGTTAAAATTAATTTCATAGTCACCAATTTTTCATGATGAGCCTTTTAAGTGTTGAAGAACCATCTTTAGACAAGAGATGTGTTGTAATCACCAATCAATTGAGAATCATTTCTTAAGGGCTCTTTCTACGCTATGCATTGTGTTGGGTGCTAGGATTATAAAGAACAAAGTCAGAATGACTCTTGTCTTCAGTAACTTATAGTGTAGGCAGAGAAGACAAGATGCAAAATAGATTTAAGGTGATTAGGGGAGAAAGGCATTGTCATCTGCAGAAAATTAGAAAAGGTTGCATGTAGAAGCTTGTGCTTGAGCTGAACCTTGAAATAAATGAGGAATTATAAAAGATGGATGTGAGAAGGGGATTTACACTCAATATAGGGGACAGACAATGAAAAGTCAAGGAGGTAAAAGATGAGAATGTACAAGGAGGTCAATTTATCTGAACCTCAGTGTGCATGGAGAATAATGTACAATAAAACTGAAAAATTAAATTGTAAAAGGCTTTAAATGCCTACAATTTGCCAACAAGCAACAGGGAACCACCAGAGTTTACTGTGTGGAGGTATTACATTGTCAGATTTGTATTTTAATAAAATTACTGGTAATTGAATGAAGGAAGGGATGGTGAAGGGGATAGTCATGAGTTAGAGAAATTAATTAGGAGACTATTTAGATGAGAAATTATTAGAAATTGAATTATCACAGTGGCTGCGTGAGAGGAGATGAGGTAGAAAGTATAAGATTTGTCAACTGATTGGGGGGTGGCATGAGAAGTTGAGGATGACATTGAACTGGAAGGTTTGTGGTATTTTCCACAAAGGCGAATGGGTTTGGAAAGATAATTAGCACAGTATTGGACAAGTTATAGATATCCAGGGAATAAAAAAGTAGTTGATCAAGTGGGACTGGAGCTTAGGCAAGAGAAGGGTTGGAAATATAGATATTGGAGTAATAATCAGCAATCATTATAAAGATGGTAATCAAAGTAGTGCAAAAATGATGAGATGAGAGCGAGGAGTGTGTACAGGTATACACATGCATATATATCCATTATGGCAAGAATAATTTACATTATTGGAATACATATTTATACACATATACATACCTTTCTTCATATTTGCAGAAGCTACCAGAATTTTTACTACTCTAGAATAGCCTTGGAGGACCAAGCATTGCTTCCAAGTCATGATGAAAAATCAGAATAGGCTTTTGGTTATGAAAGTTTTCCATTTTTGTAATATAAAGTTATTGGCAATAGAAAAGACAGCATGCCAGCAAGTTTAGCCCCAGTGAAACAATGTTTTAACCTCAGGGAAATAATTCTAATTACCATCATCCCAGTTTCATAGTCTTTTCTTTCCCCTAGGCATCTTCCTGCACTATTCAAAATGCCCAGGACATTTAAAAAAATTTCCCTGCCTATTATTTTTCACAAGCTGAATTATTTCTTTGATTCTAATCTTTTCATAGAGCATGGGTCCTAGAGTCAGGAGTACCTGAGTTCAAATCAGACCTCAGACACTTCATAATTACCTAGCTGTGTGACCTTGGGCAAGTCATTTAATCCTATTGCCTTAGTGGCAGCTAGGTGGTGCAGTGGATAGAGCACTGGACCTGGAGTCTCATCTTTTCTTCCTAATGTTTCATTTCTGCATATTTCCTTGTTTTCACTTAAATGATTCTGAATTCCAAAGGTAGGAAGTTTATAGATCTATTCAGAGAGACAACTGTTTTTCATATGAGTTCTTTTCTTTTCTATTTACCGAAGAGGCTGTAAATATATTCACTATAAATAAACATCAAATTTTCCCCCCAAATCAAACCACCCCAGATATGTAGTGATACTTGTAAGTATCATCTTTTAAAAGATGGGTTTATATAGATTACATAGTTTCTGTATTATATATACTTTTAATTCAGTAAAATTCTACTCAGAAAATTCCTAATCATTAAGAATTTGTGATTAAAGGCAGGGAGAACTTGTAGCTCTTTACTTTCCAATAAAAAATTTGGAAATCTTTAAAGGAATTTTGCTGCAGTGTGATTAAAAGCAACTTAAACTTACATATATCACCAAGAGTACCATGTGTTACCTCTAGGGTCTCCAGAAAAGATAATAGAGATTCAAGATACTCTGTAGGTCCACATTCACTCAAAATGATAGTTCGTCACCATTGTATCTACTTTTTTCCTAATCAGCCAGAGGTTGCAATTAGTACAAAGAGAAGTCATTTAATGAAATAGCATATTATTTGTATTTGTTGTGTTAGCAATCACAAATCCTTCCCACAGACTTGGTACACTTTTTCCTACAAATAGATATACTTTCAGTGAGGAGAGTTAGCTTGCAAAGGGATCACCCATCACAGATCCCACACTGTGGGATCACTCATACTTCTGATACTGTAGGATGACTTTGATATACTCTATGGATAAGGACTCTGTTGGCAC
Organism: Macrotis lagotis; assembly: GCF_037893015.1. Lineage (NCBI taxonomy): Eukaryota > Metazoa > Chordata > Mammalia > Peramelemorphia > Peramelidae > Macrotis > Macrotis lagotis. The sequence continues at coordinate 40,480,628 of NC_133665.1, forward strand.
ATGGCTCCAATCTTTGCTTTTACTTCTTGTTAGTGTCATGGTGATGAATTGTCTTAGAGACTACTGAGAGCTTTCCTCTGCTAAGGTCTAGGGGCATCTTGGGCATACCCTACAGGTTTGCCTCTGATGTCTACTATATAAATAATTTTTGTTGAACATTCTTTGCTTGTGGGAAAGTGACTTCTTCAGGGTCAGCCAAGTCCTTTCCATTTAGGTATAGTAAAATATGAGATGTGTGGATGTTTAAGGAAGACTACCATCTATAGATGAGGACTTGCTGAGCCCTTGTCTGAGCTCCTCATCCACCTTTGATGTCCACTCTATTCTTACTCGTGGTTCTAAGAAGCTGTAGCATGCAAAGTGGCCACATCTTAGTAAAACCATCTCACCAACTAAATTAAACCAGGTCCAGGGACATGAAATGTAGGTGAATTCAGGGGGTCTCTGCCTCAAGCACATGAATACTTTCCCCACCTAAATCATTGACTGCAATCCAGGTCTTTGCCAGTCACCTTCATTTTTGACTTGCTGGACTTTGGAAGAGAGAGTGAAGCTGATGATGACTTTGTATAACTCTTCCTCACTTTACTAAAATTCGAGCATGAATTAAGACACCATCTCATCAGTCCTCTTTAAAAAATAAAGTAAAAACAAAAACAGCAATATAATAGTTTGAATCTGTTCTTATTAAGAGTAGATTGATAATTCCTTAGTCATATTTACCACTCTCAGGTAACAGAAATCAGACAAAGTGCCCCTCCACAGATTATTAATAGATTAGGGTTTTCTGATTCAACTTTTGGGAAGTTGTTAAAGCCTTTTATTATGGATAACTTTATTTCCAAGACATTTCCAAGAGATATTTTCAAGATCTTTTCTGGCTTTGCATTAATTTGAGCTATGACAAAAGATAAGAAAGTGAGGTCATTATTCTTTACCCATCTAGTCCACATTATCATCTTTACTATGCAAATCTACCAGCTGCAATTTCTTTGGAACTGTAATTTGAGGAGAAAAAATATATATTAAATACTACATATATATATTTATTCATAGGGTTGATGGTTTACAATGCATTTTACATACATTATCTCTTTTAATCCTTACAACAATCCTTTGTAGTAAGTATTACAGATATTTATGCCCCTTTTGAAGATGAAGAATTGTGTTTCAGAAAACTTAATTGACATTTACCATCACATAGACAATAAGTAATGGGCATTATTCAATTCCAGGTTGCTTCTGACTCAAGTTCAATGTACTTTTAACAATATCATATTTCCTCTGGGATGATGATGTAATTGTTGTAGATAATTGAATGGAGGACATTACTGAAAGTGGAGAGGTCTTTTATTCAATATAGCAATATTAGGCTACAGAATGTAGATGAAAGCACATAATTTTAAAAATATTTCATTGAAACAATGATGTTTTTCCTCTTTATTGCTCAGCCTCTTGTGTGTAAGAACTCTCCTAGTGCCTGACCTACTTGACCAAGTATTCCTATAAAACCTGTTTATGAATAGTTTGATTAATATAATAATAGTTGTTAAATAGGTTTTTATAAATAAATTTATTTGTCTTCCAGTGGCAAGTAAAGGTATTCTAATATTCAAACAATCATAATAGAAAACAAAATAAAGAAAAAGATAAAGGAAAAAAATCAGGCAAGAGAAAACATTTAAAAAATAAACCAAAGGATTATAAATTATATATACCTATATACTTCTGCTGTGTTTGTTAGGTCTCTTTCAAAGATATGTATTTTGGTTTTAAATTGTTGAAATTATATTCAAGTTGGTTTTTTTAAGTTCTTTTTTTTTTGCAAGGCAAATGGGGTTAAGTGGCTTGCCCAAGGCCACACAGCTAGGTAATTATTAAGTGTCTGAGACTGGATTTGAACCCAGGTACTCCTGACTCCAAGGCCGGTGCTTTATCCACTACGCCACCTAGCCGTCCCGTCTGGTATTCTTTTAAAGGCAGTTTGTTAAAATTGTCAATTTGATTTCTTTTTATGATATTATTTTATCTGATATAAATTTCTTTTTGACAACTTGGCTATTTTGTATTTTTGTATTAATTTATTTTGGGGTCTAATTGCCTTGATTTCTTCATCATTTGTAGCTGTTTACCCATTATCTTTAAAAATTGGTCATTTGGATTTACTTTCTCTTTTTTTTGTTTATCAATTTTCATATGGTCTTAAAAAAGTCTTATTTATTAGTTCAATTGATTTTCTGCTTTCAATTATGTTGATTTCTCTCTTTAAATTGAGCAATATCTTCATGTTGTGTGTATTACTTTGTTGATTTTGTATTTCAAAACTTCAGACCCAACCCATTAATTTTCTTTTTTTCTTACCAAAAGTTTAATGGGGAAGAGGAGACTAGACAATTGTAGCCCATAATCCATAAAGAATGCACAAATATATTTCCTATCTGATCACAGTCTAAAAGACCATGTGACAACTTTGTTCCTTAGTACTCTAACCACCTTTTAACTACTTGTACTATTTTTGTTTTGACTTGGAAGCTATAGACATTGGCAATGATTCTCCTGGGATTTTTCATTTTGGACTTTCGAAGTTACTTGTGGATTCTATTTTTTCCTTAGATTTTAAGATTTCTGTGCAGTTTCCATTTATAATTTCTTGAAATATATCTTTTTAATCCCAGTCTTCAGATAGTACAATAATTCTTAGATTATCTCTCTTTTTTTCCAGAGATTCAGTTTCTTCATGTGTAAAAAAAAAGGACTAGATGAACCTTAAGGAATTTTAGAACTCTAGATTAGTGGGCTTAAAAGATTCCCAGATAATGACCCCTTATTTATTTACTATAGCATTTATTAAGTACTTGCTTTTCTATGATTAGACACTTTGCTAAATACTGAGAAATACAATATCTTCCTTTAAGGAATTTATTTTCTAATGGAGGAAGGCAACACCCTAAAGGGAGTTGATAAGTGCATTTGGGGATGGGGATTGGGAAAGGGTGCCATGAGAGAGCATACTGGTGAAATCTAGAGAAGGAAGGATGGCTAGTCTATGCCCTTCCCAAAAATGGAGGTTCTGAGAGGAACTTACCAATTGTAGAAGACTATAAGGGTGAAAGGTGCAAATACATGTATGTGTGTATCCTGCATCCGCTTAGCTTCTCCTTTCACTCCGGTAGTCTCCTTTTACCATATATCTGTTGTACATATGCATATTGGACACATTCACACACCCTCAACTAGGTGACTCAATGGATAGAGAGCTGATCCTAGAGTCAGGAAGATCTGAATTCAAATCCAGCTAGTTGTATAACCCTGAGCTAGTCATTTAACCTCTGTTTGCCTTAATCCACTAGAGAAGGAAATGACAAAAATTTCCAGTTATTGTTGCCAAGAAAACCCCATGGATAGTATGGTTCATAGGATCATGAAGAGTTGGTCACAACTAAGCAGCAACATATGTATATATATATATATATATATATATACACACACATATATGTATATATACACATGCATGTATATATATAAACACATACACACAAATACATATATATGATATCAAATGATTTGTTAAAAATAAGATATATAGTAGTACCTTCTCAAAAGAGGAAATTTAATTAGTCCAGCATAACTAGTTATTAATGAATCCTTTTGTTATTTCATTGATTCATTGATTTGTTGAAGTACCAACTGTATTCCAAATAAGATACACAAAGTATACCAGCTTTATTTATTAAACATTGACCTGGCCATTGGATATACAAACAATCACAAGAACAAATGATAACAATAACTGGTCCCTACTCTCAAAGAATTTGCATTCAATTAGAGGGAAGGGGGGGGGTGGGACAACACTTTATATACATATACATATATATATACATATATATATGTATATATGCAAAATACTGTTGTTTTGTTGAGTCATTTTTTCAGTTGTATCTGACTCTTCTTCATGACCCCATTGCCAGGTTTCTTGGCAATGTGACTGTAGTGGTTTGTTATTTCCTTCTCGATCTCATTTTACAGATGAGGACATGATGCAAACCTAATGAAGTGACTTGCTGAGGGTCACACAACTAGTTAAATGTCTGAAGCCAGATTTGACTACGAAGAGCTGTCTTCCTAACTCTAGACCAGATATTCTATTATGCCACTTAACTGCTCCTATACCAAATAAATACAAAATAATCTTTTCTAAGGGCATGTAACCATCCTCTTAATTCATTTATAATTTTACCAGGAGTCACAATTTATGTGATTGCTTTCTCATTTGCAGAGTTCACCTTTGTCTTTTCTTGGAAAATAAAGACAATCTAGCTCAGTGACTTGACTTTAGGGCAGCTGGGTCTATTCTTATATTTTTCTTATTAATCTTGGAATTTAATTCCCTATCAAAAGTTTTTGTTCTATAAGGGTTCATAATCTGGCAATATTTTAAACCCACAGGTCCAGAGTTCCAAAGGTCCTTGAGGTTCATCTAGTCATTTTTTACACATGAGGAAACATGAATCCCACAGAGATTAAATGGTTTACCCAAAGAGATTAAATGGTTTGCCCAATCACAAAGATCATATATCAACATTAGAATGTTCCTTAGAGGACAAAATAGAGGCTGCAGAAAATAGTTTTGCTTTTTCTTAGTCATCCTTTGTCATCTTCCAATCCACACTAAGCAGATGTCCCTACCATGAACTTCCCCATTCTCTCAATATAAAAAGTAAAAGTCTATTTTTATTGTCCTTATAATTTTTTCTGCAAATACCAATCGCATAAAGCTATCCACAAGTTATATGAATGCAATCTATGCTGCAACCTTCCTGAAGCTGCCCTTATGGGACTTTGCTACTCTTTTATATTGATTAGTCACCTGCTTTCTGTTCTGTATTCAAAGTACTAAATATTTATTAAATGATTGGGAAGCACTAGGAATACAAATTGGAAAAAGAAAGAGGGTCTCTGTTCTCAAGGAATTTACAATCTAATCTAATTGCAATTTAATCTGTATATTGGAGATAGTGATATAGGAAACACTGGGATCTACCAATGCAAGATAGTTTCTTCTCTGTAAATTAGAGTATGAGGGAATTGCTAAAAGTATTGAAAGACTAAAGGAATTGTCTCAAGATCATTAAATGAGACTTGAATTCTTTAGACCAGTTCTCTATCCAATACACTTGATGCTTATAACTCTGCCTAGGACTTTTCTCTCTCTTTCTCTTGATTCAGGTCTTTGAATCCATCCTCTCTTTGAGCCTTCCCCACTTTGTTTATCCTATTGCCACATGGATTGGGGCCATGAGCTCTTTTTGGAATATTAGAGCCTTTCTCTATAGTTTGGAGATACTTTGTTACTGGACCTGCTACTACCATCATGCAAATTTAAGGTATCTATGATTTCCATTCCCCTTAGAGATAGAGATGACTAGGGGCTGCACAGGAAAATGTGGCAGTCCCCTTGTGGGGAAGCTGCCTTATATGCTAGACCAAGGGTGATAGTTACATATCTATCATGTGTCCCTGAAGTTAAATAGTGAAGGGTAGGATGTGTGTGTGTGAGAGAGAGAGAGAGAGAGAGAGACAGACAGACAGACAGACAGACAGACAGACAGGACAGACAGACAGATATAGACCCAGGCAGACAGAGACGGAGCAGGAAGAAGGAGGGGAAGAGGAAGTTGAGAAAATATATCAAGGGATTTTATTTGTTTGAGGGAAGGTTGATTAGTCTATTTATTTGTTTTGTTCATGAATACAACTTATATTGGGTTTTGAAGTCAGGAAAGTATCTTCCCCGGGCATAGTCATATGAAACAAAAACAAGTGGGTCATAAGAGGCCAAATGATTATTTCCCTCCAGGTAGCCCAAAGATCAGAGATAAAGTTAGGATAAGTGTCCTAAGTTTGACAGTGTGGTAATTTTGGGATCTTCAAATTAAAATGGACCAGAATAATTTAAAAATCAGGCAAAAGTCCTAAGATCTCAATATACAAATGTGTTTGATCTCAAAGTTTAGAAAGCTCTTAACAAGGGAGAATGGTGAGCCAAACTGAACTGGATACATTTTAATAGGAAAAATCTTGTAGGTTTATATTTGTGTTCAAAAATCAAACTCAATAGTATAGGCTAGATATCAGTATACATTAAACATATCTGGGGGAGTTGCTAAACAATAAAATTTAATATGATTCATCATTGTGATATGTAGCCAGGAAAACTAATTTGATCTCGGGTTGCTTTAAAAGAGGTATAGTTTTGAGATTAAGGCAGTGATAGTCTGACTATATTCTGTTCTACTCAGATTACATTTGAAATGTTAAATTCAGGCCTAAGTAGTACATTTGAGGAAGGCTATTGAGGAAGGCTAGCTAGCAAAGTAAATAGAATCCTGGATTTGGATTCAGGAAGATCTGAGTTTGAATCCTTTCTCCTTTCTAGTTGTGACTCAAGGGAATGACTCTGGGTAAATCATTTAATTAATCTCTTTGAGTGTCAGATTTTTCTTCTATAATGAAATAATAATAATAGCACCTATTGCAAATGACTTTTTAAATATATACATATAAATACATATCTATCATGCAAACACACACACATATATAGTATATATGTATGTATATATGCTTTGGAAACCTTAAAAATGTTTTTTAAGGAGGCAGCCAGGGGGTTCAGTAGGTAGAGCACCAGCCCTGGAGTCAGGAAAACCTGAGTTTCAAATCCAATCTCAAACACTTAATAATTACCTAGCTGTGTGACCTTGGGCAAGCCACTTAACCCCATTGTCTTTCAACCCCCTCCCCCCAATTTATAAAACCTAGTTATTATTATTGTAAACTGGAAAACCACCAGAATGCTAAAGAGTTCCATGTTTATGCCATATGAATAACTAGGTGGTTCAATGGCTAGAGTAGATCCAAGTTCAGTTCCAGCCTTAGATATTTCCTAATTATGTAATCTTGTACAAAGCACTTAACCTTTCTTCCTCAGTTTTCTTATCTGTAAAATGGGGCCAACCATAGCATTTACCTCCCATAAGGACAAAATGAAATAATATTCATAAATGTTTTGAAAAATCTTAAAGTGTGTTGTTGTTTTTGTTGGATTATCTAAAGAAATCAGAAATGTTAAGTCTGGGGGTAAATATACACAAAAGGGGTAAGTGGGCATAATACCTATCTTCAAATATTTGAAAGAAATTCATTTAGAACATGGAATAGTCTTAAGTTCCTAAACTTAGACATCAGAACAAGATCAATATATGTACAAAGGCAGACCTGACTTCATATAACAAAGAGCTTCCTTATAAGCTCTTTGGGTTATTAATTAGAATTAGTTTTATAAAAAAATGAAATGGACTTCTTCACAAAGTAGTAAATTCCCCCTCATTGAAGATCTTTTTATAATGCCTCTAGGGCCATTTGTCAGATATTATTTGCCCTTCATTTTCACAGAGGACCAAAGATGGAACGGGGAGAAATCTTGACTCACTAGTGAATTGGATTTAAGTGAGACAGAATAGTACAAGGTCATCACTCTCACTCTCCATAGTCACTGAAGTCCAGTGGCAGGACAAAAGTTAAGCCAGGATGGAGTAGATGTCCTCAGTGTTTTCAGTGTCTGAACAAGCTCAAAGTGCTCCCCACTGCCCTCTTTAGTGGCCTTCTTGGCCTTTGGGACAAATTGTTTTCATCTGCCCATTTCACCAGGGGATGTCTTCATGAACTTGGGATAGACTTTCCCCTAACTGGCTATGGGTTCAAGACCTGTCTCTTATCTTCAACTTGATAATTCTTTTTTAATTATAGATAGGACTAAATGATCCCTGAAGTCCCTTTAAACTCTAAAATTCTATTACTTGGATTCTGTGGTTTTGTGTCATATAATTAATAAAGATACCAATCTGACTCATTTGACATGAGGAGCATACCTATGCCACTTGGACAGCCCAAGAATTGAGTCAATTCTGACCCTCTTGATCTTCCTTATATTCTTCATCTGTGGACAGCTTGTCCCCTTCCAAGTCCCTGCCCCTCATTTCCCAGGTGGAAAAGATTAGCTTTATTTGCCTTTGAGAGAAGTGATAGCCTGTATAGGCTTTGGACAAAGAACCAAAAGATATGAATTGAAGATGCCTGTGTGAAGATGGGGGGAATGATGGTAGCAACATGCTACCAGGAAAAATAAAAAGCAATGGCAAATTATAGAGAGATTAATTTTGGTGAGGAGGGTTACCCAAACCACTGGTACAGGCGAAAGCAGTGAAAAAAGATGAAGGGATAACATTTTTGAGAAAGATTGATAAGAAGTCACAATACTGATAATCTCAGACTTTTCAGGATAATTAGAAATGACATTATCTGCTGAGTGAGGAAATGGCAGGCTGGAAGTACGAAAAAAGAAGAGAAGATTTGGAACAATGATGACAATAACAAGAGCAACTAAGATATATATATATATATATGTACATATATATATATATATATATATATATATAGAGACATATAGAGAGAGAGAGAGAGAGAGAGAGAGCGCAAGAGCGCTTTAAGGTTTGCAAAGTACTTTACATATATTTTCATTTTATCCTTGGGATAGAGGTGCTAATATTATTCCTATTTTATAGCTGAGGGAACTAAGGTAGATAAAGATTTAATGACTTCTCAAGGGTCAACCTAAAGTAAATATCTGAGGCTGAATTTGAATTCAGGTCTTTCTGACTGCAGATTTAGGGCTCCATCCTCTGTGCTACCTAGCTGCCTCTATTCTACTGTTACTGTGGGCAATGTGATTTCAAGTCAATAAGAAGGAAAAAAGAAAGCTTTCTGGGTCCTAGTGAGGACCTAGGACAGAGGTTTGATAACATATTTGTATTGGACTTAATTAGCATAGTTTAAATTTATTCCTCCAGCAGCATTCTGCTACAGGAGAGAAGAAGTGGAAAAGGTGGAAAAGGCAGTTCATGGTTATTATTCAAGATTGAACTTTAGCCTGATGGGGAAAGGCAAAGGTTTTAAGGATGGAAATCTGTGTACCTATCATTGAGATATATGACTATAAAATCAAAACTTAAAATAGAGAAATGAAGGCAAACCAGAGGTGAGAGCCTTAAAGAATGAAGAGGGTCAAAAGATAGGTTGCAACCATCTATAATTGAGTCTGAAACATTATTCACTCTTTCTTTTTTAATTAAAGTCATTATAGTTTTTAGGGCTAGAACTTAGAATTTATCTAGTCCAACCCTGTCATTTTACAGATGAGGAAAATGAGGCTGATAGAAGTTCAATAATTTATTGAAAGTCAAATAGATAAGAAGAAGCAACTGAATTCAAACATAGATCTACACTTTGCAGAGTGGTTTCTTCACAAGAGTCTTGTTAAAAATAGAAAATAATGATATTATTCTCATTTAACAGATGAGAAAACAGGAACTAAAGAGATTCAGTGATCTATCCTGAGATGCTACATGTAAAATGAAGGAATTGGACTAGATGACCACAAAGGCTCCTTCCATTCCATTTTTCACACCCCTAGTCTCTGGAAGTTGACTTCACTTTCATCAAAAGTGAGTACATATTAGATAATTAGTTCCCCAATAGCAGTATTCTCAAACTTAAAGAATAACTCTTTCCTTTTCCTCCAGTTAGCTAAATGTTATACCTTGTACCCTTCTTAGACTTCCTTGCATATATTTGACACTTGGTCAGCAAGCATTTATTGAGCATCTAATATGAGCTGGGTATTCTGCTAAGACTAGCAATACAAAGAATGCAGACAGTTTCTGCTTCCTAGGAGCTTCCAGATTGGAAAGGCTTCTTGCCAAAGGTGGGATTTTTGCTGGAACTTGAAAGTGAAGTAAATTAGGTGGAAGAGCATTCCAGGAATGGTTGTAGCAAATTTCATATTTAAATGTTTGTTGAGTGAATGAATGAATGAATGAGAGGAAGGGAGAAGTAACTTATATGAGGTAGAATGGAATCTTTTGCTTAATGAAGAGAACACTGATTTTAGCATCAGAAGACCTGGGTTTGAACTCCAGCTGTATGGCCGTGACCAAACCATGTCATTTCTCTGAGTTTACATTTCTTCATTTTTAAAGAAGGAATAACAATACTCAGACTACTTTCCTCTTTGTTTTGTGTGTGTGTGTGTGTGTGTGTGTGTGTGTGTGTGTGTGTGTGAGTATGGTACTTGAAACAATAAAATTCTTTATTCAAATGAATCTCCATTAATTTTGTCCTTGACATCCCATAACATTTATAATGTTTCTAAACTTAGAGCAGATATACAAAGAAAGGAAGAGAGAAAATAGGAACAAGGAAATAGGAAAAACTTCTGTCTTCTTAGTGGTTCCTTAGGGATATGTGAAGAACCAAGTCACTCATTCCATATCAAGAGAGCTCAGTGAAACTTTGAAATAATAATTCCCTTCCCTCCTGATGTTTTTAGATGAAAGAGATGGAAAGCAACTGTGGGATTACATTCCAGAAACGCCTTTTTCCAGATGCATTGCATCTGAAAGCTACAAACATTTCTCTGCTGTGCAACTTTCCCCAGGTGACTCTGCCTCTGAACTTCAGAGGGGCCTTTGGCTACTCTTGTCCTTAAATGCCCCTTAAGTACTGTATCATTGCCACATTATTGGTAGGTGAGACTGGAGGTTTTACAATGACTTCTATTGTTACCAAATTCATCAATACTACACTATATTCTACACAGAGATGCAAAAATGAACAGGATGTGATCACTGACCTGGTAGACTTTATAGAGTGGTCAAATAAATAAAATATGTACACAAAGAAATAAGAAAAAATAGCAAAATAAGCTTGTAAGAAGTAAAAAAATATGAGTCAGAGCAGGGAAATATCTGAGGACTTCAAACTAGAATCTTGATGAAGGCAGAGCATGCCTCAGTTTTGTCTTTGTATACTCATTCAGTATGTAACAATACTGTCTTTGCACAAAGTATATCATTAATAAGTCTTTGTTGAAGTGAATTAAGCTGGATCTATCAGGGAAGTAACATTTGAACTGGATCTTAAAATACAGGTTGCAAAGAGTTCAAATCTTCCTTTCAACAACTATTCATTGCTTCGAGATATGTCATCTGTCAATCTAAGCACTGTATTTACATGACATATTATCAAATCTGTGTTATCTTCCCCCAACACACACATCTCCCCAGTTTATTCTTTTCCAGATTTAACAACTCCAGTTCTTTTAATGAATACTTAAATCTCTTGATCTCACCATTCTGATTACCTCTCATGCATATATATGTATATGTTTTACATATATATAAAATCCAGCTTGTCAATGTCCTTCTTAAACTAAAGGAAGATGTCAGATTAATTAATCATAGATTTAAAGACCTCAAAGATCACTTGATTTTACAGATGAGGATCCTGAGGTTGAGGGATTTAAGTGATTTACTTCGGGTTATATAGCTAACAAAAAGCAATTGGGGCAAGATTTGATCCCAGACCTTCTCAATAATATTTGTAATACTTTATCCACTGCAATACGATGACATGATCCCCATGCTCACTACAATACTACTGAATAGACATTAGAGACTGGGACTAATCAAACTTCTTTTAAGAAAATGTGATAGAACTAATCATGGTACTCCAGATGTGGTTTGAAAATTACATTTTTTTTAGCTTTTCAAAGCAATGGGGTTAAGTGTCTGAGGTTGGATTTGAACCCAGGTATTCCTGACTCCAAGGCCGGTGCTCTATTCACTGTGCCACCTAGCCGCCCCTAATTACATTTTTCTTTATACAAAATAATGTCACTTTAGTTGTTTTTTTTTTAACCCCACTCTGGGTTCATCTTGAGCTTCCAGTCCTTTCAAACTCACTCTTCTTTTTTTTCCACTTAAACACTTAACTAGTGATATAGCTCCATCCTAAACCTAGTTTTTTGAAGAAAAGATATAAACACACAATGCAGAACAAAAGAGAAAATTTTATATGAAACCATGAATCTGAACTTTTTCCTCATATGGTCAACAAAAGTGCACACTAGATATTTTCTCTGTTTGCCACAACTTCTCAAATCTTTTCAAAACTGAAATTATATTCCAAAGATAAAGTAACTACAAATATTTCCATGGTCAAGGACACCCAGAATCCAAAAGAGGGTAAAGCAAAACAAAATAAAACCCTGGAACTAATGCTCACTGATCCTGAGCTCCCCTCCTGCAATACTTCATGGACCCAAAGATACAACACATGTTTATATAAAATCTCACCCTGCATCCTGTTTCTCTCTATCTCTTTCCAGTGTTGTTAAGATGCCAGATCCAGGTGGCTGTAAACTGACAATCTCTTTGACCACTCCCCTTCAGAAGCAAAGTCTGCCAGAACTACAACCTGGAAGCACCAGTGCTAAAAAGATTTGAACTGTCAGTGCTGGGGAACTCTAAACTGGTGATTCCAGGGAAAGCAAGCCCTGAAATGTTGGGGCTGGACCAGAGAACCAAGGAATAGGATGGGACAAATTACCAAGGCAGGATACTGTATATGGGGAGGAAGTGGGGGGAGGGAAGTGTGCAACAATCCACTAAGTCTGAGGGGGAAAAAAGCACAAAATCTAGCTTGGGCCGATTCTGACCACTCAAGAATCTAACTGTGCCAGAGACCTAGACTGGTGATCCATGAATTGTCCACTGTGAGCCAAGGCTGAGACATTTCAAGATCCAGTCCTCCAAGGAAAGTATAATTAGAGGGGATGAAGCCAGAAAGTGAGTGATAAGGAAAATGAGGGAGAAAAAGAGACTGAAAGTACCAAAGATTTCAGAAAGAAGAAGTCTTCAAGACTGACTATAAACAGATAAATCATCGGGAAAAAAACAGCAACAGAAAGAAATATAAACTCTAGATTTAGTTATATGGGATCAGACACCTACAAAAAATACTGCAAAATGAAGAAAAAATGATTCTCTGTGGAATTTGAGACCAAGGAACCACAACATGTTGTTTCTTAGTGGTTTAAAAGAGAAATGAGAATTATGAGAGCAGAATTTATGAGTTGAATAGTAAAATTAATAAGTAGAATAGAAAATTTTGAAACTACAATGGTAAACCTCACCAAAGAAACAAAAGAGAACAATGGATTGGGAATGCAAAAAAAAAAGAAGTAAAAGGATGTCCTAGTAGAAGAGAAGTAAAAGTCAATGACCTTAAGAGAAAATATGCTCATTATGCAAACAAAACATATGTATCTTGAGGATAGGATTTCTAGAGACTACTTAAGGATCAGAGGTCTTCCAGGAGAATAGGGCAGAACAAAAAAATCTTAACACCATAATAATAGAAGAGAATTGCTTGGAACTTCTGAACATAGCAAATAAAATTCTTATTGAAAGAACTCACAGATTGCCTCCAGGAAAAAAAAAACCCAAGGCTGCAAACTCCAAGACACATAGTAGTTAAATTTAACAATTCAATTCAGAAATAAATTTTGCAAGCCATCATGAAACCATGAATCTCCATTTCATAGTTAAAAAAACCTTACAATTTCTACAGATTACTTTCAAAAGTATCTTGCTCTTCTGTTCACCATTCTGAATATCCTTCTGTTCTCTTTGCATTCTAAAAGATGTTAAAATGGTCTTCTTTCTTAAGGTATCACTATTTCTAATTTCCCTTTTCTCAACTTCTCTCCCCACTGTTAAAATCAGAGAGAAAGGAAGGAGTGGGGAACTAATGTAACATGAGCATAATAAATCCACACTATATGTCTCTGAAGTTTGTGCCCAACATTTCTCTATCAGAGTTGGGGAATGTGCTTCAAAACATTGATTATTGTCCCTTAAAGAGAACCAAAATGACATCACTATGTTAGAGTTAAGTTACAGTGTGTCCAACTGTGGCTGACCAGACCAGTACCACAGGCATAAATAGACCACATGAACATTTGGGATGGATTCTCTAAATTGTGCAATTCAGGTTTCTTTTGAACTATGTCAATTCTGCTTTGCTCATGTAACACAGCACTTTCTCTGATAAGGGCATACTAGGCAGTCCTGTGCCAGCTTCTCCTATGTCATACAATCAATTCCAAAGTTCTTGAAGATAGACCTTGAGAATGTCCTGAAATCACTTTTTCTGACCACTTTGATAGTGCTTGTTCTGTGTGAGTTCTCCATAAAATAGTCTTATAGGCAAGCATGCATTTTGCATTCAAACAATGTGGCTAGCCCATCAGAATTGTATTGTCTGCAACAAAGTTTGAAAACCTCCATGTTAAATACTTCATCATAGGTCCTCTAGACATGTTTGGTCATTGTATTATCCAAAGTTCTTGAATTCTTCATTGTTTCTTTGCAATGTTGCTAATCAAATATAAATTGTTCCCCTGGTTTTGCTCACTTAACTCTACTTCATATTACACAGAATAATCCAAAATGTTTTTCAACATTTAATACAGCATAATAATCCATTACATTCGTATTCCACTATTCACAATATTCCAACTGTGTAACAAGCAATCTAAAACTCTCCCTTAGATTCTAGTTCCTTTTTCCTCTATTTCCTCCCCTTTTAATTCTTTCAGGAATTCTCTTTAAACCCTTCAGGACCAGTAAATTTGCTTTGATTTTGTCTAATACTACACAGTATTAGCCTCCCTCTTAATGCCTCCCAATGCTTAATTTGTTTTCTTTTTTAATTTGTTGTATTTCAGGCCTTCTTTTATCTGTCAGATAAGAGTAAAAGTCAGCTGATGCCCATTCTCCCAAAACCTTTCTCCATGTTTGTATATTCTTCACACACACTAATAATGAAAATAAGTTCCATTCTCTTTTTCCTCTTTTTTTTATCACAATGTATTCTTCCTTTTACTTTTTCTTCTCTTTCCCCTCTTCAAATATTCAGAACTTCTATTTTTCCCAGTTAACTCCCTCACTGTTCTTTGAGAATGCTTAGATTCTAAAGAGATTACTTGCTTCTACTATCCATTAGAATATTAGTTCTACATCATCATACAGATCTTTCCAATTATTCAAATAAATTTACTTTGCTAAGTTTATCTAGACCATTAGGGTGTTTGTATGTCAAAGTTCTTATTCAACTTCGTTCTTTTCATCATAAGCACTTGAAAGTTCTATATTCCATTTTCCTTCCAAAGGATTATATTCAGTTTTGCAAGTTAAGCTATACTTGGTTGAAAATGAATCTCTTTTGCCTTTTTTTTTAATACTGTATTCCAAGATCTTTCATTTTTTTTGAGAAATTGCCATGTCTTGTATGATTTTATTTCCCTGTTTTTCTTAACATTTTAGTACTTTTTCTTTGATATAGTAATTCTGGATTTTTACTATGAAATTCTTGGGACTCTTCCCTTTAAGATTCTTTTCAGGAGGTGATCTCTGGATTGTTTCTGTCTACATTGTCCCATGGTTCTAATAGACCTTGGCAGTGTCATTCGTGATTTCTTGAAATATAGTTCCTATTTTTAAAATCATGGTTTTCAGGGAGTTTAATGATTTTAAATGATCTCTCCTTGACTTGTTTTCCAGGTGAGTTATTTTTTATATTAGATATCCTAAATCTTTTTTTTAGTCTTTTGATTTTGTTCTCATATTTCTTGCTGTTTCATGGAGTTATTGATTTCTGTTTAGTCAATTCTAGTTTTCAGAGACTCAATTTCTTAGGTAAGTTTTGCCATTTAATTTCTTCAGTATTATTCAGACTTGTGCAAACTTCAAGATTTTACTAAAATAATGCCTGAGCTATGAAGTCAGCTTCCTATTCAGGCAGTCATCTTGGTTGAAAGTTCAGCTTACACATGGGAAGTTGATTCTCTTTTTTTTTTTAACCAAGCTTAGAACTTTGCATTTATCTCTTTTAAAAATTATATTCAATATCCTATACTAACTTTTTAAATATTGATTCCATCAGGTTCACAGAACCAGTTATTAGAGGTAGAATTCTAATTCAGGCATTCCTGGCTCAGAGTCAGCACTTAAAAACATCCTGATTAGCTTACAAGGTCTTCATTATGTATACCTCTTCCATGACCAAAACCCCATCTTTTCTATTATCATGATTGCAATCAAGTAATTTGTAGTTAATTTATCACCTTGTATGGTTCTGAACTAACCTTAAGAGTAGTCAAAAGATATGATTTATGTCAAAAGTATAAGTATTCTCAATCTTGAAGACCATGAAGGAGCAAGACACCATTATTTTCCTCTTTGGTAGATTGAGGTTGTCCCAGGAGATCCTAGTCCATAAAAATCATCATAAAGGTAAGTTAAATCCTCAGAGTGAGTCTAGACCTGTCTTTTTTTCTTTCTAACATTATAGGGACAATTATATGGATGATACTAAGTTGTTGTTCTTCCCCTTTTCCCACTTTTTCAGTCTTCTGACATTTTACCTTTGCCAGTACTCATTGATATAGTGATACTGGTCTTTCACCTCTTGCACAAATTAAAAAAAAACCCACATCTCATCTCTAGGTATTTCCTTTGGTTTTCTCCCATGTTTTGAATATTCTCCCTGCTAACTCTATTGACTTCCCTAGATACCTTTAAGTGTCAACTAAAATCTACTCTTTTATAGGAAAGGTTCTCAACTTTTCTTAGTTCTAGTGTCTTCCCTCTTTTATTTATATTCTATTTATTGTGTATATAGAGTAGTTTGCTTTGCATATAGTTGTTGGATTGTTAT
The DNA here is from genome assembly GCF_037893015.1 of Macrotis lagotis. Lineage (NCBI taxonomy): Eukaryota > Metazoa > Chordata > Mammalia > Peramelemorphia > Peramelidae > Macrotis > Macrotis lagotis. The sequence continues at coordinate 40,497,302 of NC_133665.1, forward strand.
CTTTCTCTCTTTAGCTAGTAAGCTCTATTAGAGTAAACATGTCTTTTGCCTCTTTTTGTATTCTGGTAGAAGGTACTTTATAAATGTTTATTGATTGCTACTAGGAGAGGACTAAATGAAACTATCCTAAATTTAGCCAACTTTGAGTTTCAAGAATGGTCTTGGATATCGACAATGCAAATAGTTGCTGCACTCTCTTTAGTAAATTACTTTTTAGGTTAATAAAAGTTATTGGTAATTGTTTATAGATTCAAACCCCAAAACCTGAGATAATTTTAGAAAGAATTTTTATTAGGGCATTTGGTAAAGGAGAGAGCTAGAAAAAAGGAGTCTTGAGTCTTTGTGAAGTTTTCCTGGAACTCATTTGCCTGATAGTCGTTAGGGTAGTTTGAGCTGTATAAGGCCAGTTAAGTATAAACATTCAATGTTGGGGTAACCAAAACACAAGCTTTGGCTGAACCCAAAATAAGACCTGGGTGAGATCTAAGCATACCCTGTAGCCAGAATGTCTCTGAGCTCAGCCTGTCCTTTTCCTGACCTCTATTATAAGCTTTATGTTAGACAATTTCTGGTCACATAAAGCTGGGTTCAAACAATATTAATAAATAATAAGATATTTTCCCACACAGAAAACAATCTTTATTATAAGTGAATATTTATAGAGTTCCAAATGAGTATAAAGCTGTGTTCGAAACATAATTGTTTATATGTTTTTACTTAGAAGAACAATATTGGTTTGTCTAGGATATTAAATTTGTGAATTTATTTGAAGAAATTCAGTTGTGCATGATTATATAATAAATATTTCTTTGGTATTACTTTCTATGAAATGTTTTACTTTAGAATAAGTCTCTTTTTGAGTTTCTTTGACAATGACATACTAGTGAGCAGCAAAGCAGCATCTTTTAGAATGGCTCATCTAGATTGAAACTTTTGAGAATTTGAGCTCTGAGGTCTTCATCTGGACAAATCATTCATTGACCATAGGTCCTAACCCTGATAAAGGTGGCAAGAAGCCAACTCTCTCTCTCTTTTGAGTTATAAGCAACCCATGGGGAAAGAAAGAATGTTCATACCAATAGTACTATTTATACTGAAAAGCTCTCTGCTCTTCTCCGCCCTTTCCATAATTATGATTCTGACTGTAATTACTGTCCTTAAGATAGCCTAGTCTCATTCTCTATCCTTGAATTTGATTTGCAGGGGGAATTAGGAAAAGAGGATGAGGGAATCCTAACTAATTAGTATATGGTGAATTAAGGGGACTTTTGACATGTACAGGGCACATCCATAATCTTTTGAAGATGATATAATAACATAATAATGTCATTGTTAAAGAATGGATGCTGGGTTGCAGTGACCATTCTTATGAACTTGTATAGCTTTTTTACTTCTTTATAGATGAATGTACATTTATTATAGATGCCCCTTCCTAACATCTTCAGTGCTTACAATTGTCCTCAAATGCGACATCACTTTTCTCTCACATCCTTCCTCCTTTTGTGAAGATGGCGAGTCATATAGAGGACATGTAGTTTCTAAGTTATTTCCTTGGCTACATGGATACATTAATAAGGAATGAGTTATTCTTGCTTTGGATTTAGTTCATGAGAGTCAGAACTGTCCAGTTTTGTTTGTTTGTGGCAAGGTATGGCTCTGCATTTGCCACCCTACTACCTCCTCATTAAGTTACATGAATCAGAGGCATAGAATGGTTCCTATTTGAAGTTTTCAATTCAAATTTTTATTAGTCCCACCCATGTGTTAGGAATTGTACTAGGTAATTGAAACACAAAGGAAAAAAATAGAGTTATCTCTGCCCTCAAGGAACTTCCAGTTTAATGATGGAAGACAACATATCTAAGAAAGCTCAAAAAGAAAGGAAGAGGAGAGGAAAGATACCTGGAGCAAGGAACAATGGAGAATTCCAAAAGAATGCAGCCAAGTGGAAACTGCAGAAGTGTTTTTGGTCTACCTACTCTCCTGAAATGGAGGTTTGGGAACTTCTTGCTTTACCCTCCAGATGATGAGGTTCCTTTGAACATGATGAAGAAATGTATCTGCACTGAAAAATATAGCAATGGGAAACTGTGAGCCTATTTCTTCATTTGTACAATGGACCTGCCCTGCCTACCTCACAATATATAAGAATTAAAGGAAAAAATGCATTTTGCAAACTACAAAGAATCTTTGTCCTTATTTTCAAATTGCCCTATAATATGTCTAGGATCCAATATAGAATCCTCTGTCCCTTAAAGGCCTTTATAACCTGTTCCCTTTCTACCTTCCCAGGTATCTTATTATATAATATATATTATATTATATCTTATTCACTGTCTCCCAACTCAAGGTGTTTCCACGGGTTGGCCCTCCTGCCCTTCTATGGCTTTTTCCAAGTTCTAGCTAGGAGTGAATTCTAAAGAAGCTAGATATCCTGCTAATTCTACTATACTGACATTTTACTCTTAGCACACCTAGATTACAAAATGGCTCTGCCTACTTTATTTTATAGGAAACTATATTTTATAAGAACTACTTTGCTACTGTACCCCAAAAGACAAGAGAATCTGACTTGCAACTGGAATCTTCCAATAGAATGTAAGTGCTGATTGTCTTGCTTTTTGATTTTGTCTCCAATGTTTAGTGTAATGCTAAGCATACAGCAAGCATTTCATAAGAACCCTGAATGGTAGGAACTATTATTACAGTCATTTTACAGTTGAGTAAAATAAGGTATACAGAAGTTAAGTAACTTTCCCAGAATCACACAACTAATAAATATTTGAAGTCTGATTTAAACTTTGGCTTTCTCTGAGCCCATAGCCCTGTCCACAGGACCACCTAGCAGTGAGGATGGCAACCATGAAGCTGGATGAACATCTATGACAAGAGAAGCACAGTCTAGGTCTCTGAAGAGAGTGGCAATCTCACTTTTATCACCTGAATAACTGAGCATACCAAACGGGCTTATCATTGGAGTAAGGGGGAATGGGAACTAGCACTGGTCAGGTTTCTAAAGATCTGGAGGTCTAGATTTCTTGGCTAAGCATCCCAAAGTTCCTTAATTGAGATGAAAACATTAAACTTAAGAGGCTGTTTATGGTCCAGAAAACTAATAAGAGAAGCTTAGATTAGTAGAATGATGGATGTAGAAAGAACATCAACGATAAACTAGCTCAACCCCCTCATTTTAAAGGGAAAGAAACTGAGACCAAAGGGATTAAGAGATTTCCCCAAGGTCACACAGCTGGTTAGTATCAGAGCCAGAACTAGAACTAGAACACAGTTTTCCTAGCTAATGGGGTCAACGCTCTTTCCGCTGCTCTATTCTTGGAGGAGAGAGGGAGAGGGGAGGAAGAAGGAAAGGGTAAGAAAAGAGGGAGAGAGAGGGGGAGGAAGGAGAAGTAAGGGAGGGAGAAAGGAGGGAAGAAGGAGAGAAAAGGAAAAGGGAGAGGGGAATGGAGAAAAAAGGGAGAGGGGATGAAGAAAGAGGGAAAGGAAGAAGAGGAGAGAGGAAATGGGAAGGGGAATAGGAAGAAGTAAGGGAAGGGGAGAATAGTGAGAGGGTCAAGAGGAAAGGCAGGAAGAAAAAAAATAAAGAAAAGGGAGAGAAGAGGAAAGGGGAGAAAGGAGGAGAGGGGAGATGGAGAGATAGGATGGAGAGAGAAATGAGAGGGAGTGAGAAGGAGAAGAAAGAGAAAAGGAAGAGAGAGGGAGAAGAAGGGAAAGAGGAAGAGGAGGGGAAAGAGGTGAGAGGGAGAAGGTGAAAAGAGGAGGGGGGAGAGAGGGAAGTAGTAAGAGAAAGAAAGATAAATTCTCTGTTGACTCTGAGGGTACTGGAATGAACAGATATTTCTGAGCATTTCAAATGACAGGAACAGGCAGGAAGATGTATGAAAAGAAAAGGTCATAGAGAACATATTAACATGTCCCAGATTTCAGTCAATGTTTCCTTTCAAGCATTTGGAGTGGAAGGAATTACAGTTCAATTGGGAAATAATATGCTGCTGAAAGAAAAAAAAAAATGACAGCAAGTAGAAGGTAACAAACCAAGGAGATTTAACACTGTTTTCTAGAAGAAATGAGAAAATTGCTTTTGTGCTTTGGAAAATATGATAGACAACATACAGCTGGCACAAGTATGAGAAAAGTAAAAATAAAGAGCTGTTTCAGTTTGCCTTGGGAAAGGAAGAAAGAGAAGAGCGAACCCTGTAGCGAAGCTAAATTGAACTGGTTTCAGTGAGCTGGGCTTCCTTCTGCCTCTTCCATCTTTAATCTCTTAATTGAAACCAGAGACCCAGAACCCAAAGTAAAGTCTAGATGGAGAATGTAGCAGTAATATAATACTGTGATTAAGAAAAGAATCAACAAAATTATTATTTCAGTCAAAATCAGAATTTTTGTATAGAGAAATAAATAGGTTATTAAAGGTTGTAGTACCCTTTTGAGTTTCTTTTTAAATGTTTTAATGATGTTTTGCATGTTTTATACCTCTGTAAAAGAATTTCCTAATAACCTTCTGCCCCAAGAGAACATGATAAAAACTCAAATAAAGAAAACAAACATGCACTGTGTCTATAAACAGCATATGTAACAATCTGCACCATAATTAATTACCCTTCTCCCAAAAGAGAAATTATATACATTTTCAGTTTTTTTAATCCAAGATTAGACTTTATGCCTAATCTGTACTTTGCCATTGTATAATGTTTAGGTTTACATTGTGCTTACATTAACTCTTAGTATTTATAGTATATATACATATACATATAAATATATATGTTGAGTTTCTAGACAATTAAATCATCTGATTCTTTTTTTTAATTAATGACTAGAAATCAGTTCTCCCTCCATCATGTACTGGTATATTTGAATTTTGAAAGCTAAATGTAAGACTTTATGTCTATCCTTTTGTTCATTTTTACTCCATTTTCCACCCTTGTGAATTATTTTTGTAAACTTCTTGGTTATGCAAGGTACTAGCTATCTTTCTCAGATAAAAAAAATGCTTGGTATTTTTAATAACTTGACATCTATCTCTACATCCAGGTCAGTGATTAAAATACTAAATTGGGTAGCCATCAAAGTCTTTCTGAGGTTGATATCAATTAGTTAATGAACTAATTAAAATAATTTAATCAATGTATTTAGGTAATTAGTCATTTCAGACATATCTGACTCTTTGTGATCCCATTTGAGATTTTCTTGGCAAAGATACTAGAGTGGTTTGCCATTTCATTCTCCAGTTAATTTTGTAGATGGGAAAACTGAGGCAAAAAGGGTTAAATGACTTGCCCAAGGTCACATAGCTATTATGTGTCTGAGGCCAGATTTGAATTCAGGAAGATGAGTCTTCATGATTCCAAGCCCAGTACTCCATCCATTGCACCACTTACAAATCTACTGATACTGAAATCCAGCCCATCTCTTCATTTTTCCTAGAAATAAACCAGAACAGATTCAGAACCATTCATTCATTCATTCATTCATTCATTCATTCATTCATCATGTAGTTAATTGAACTAAGAGACATCAGAACTTAAACCAATATATCCTTTATTCGAAAGGAAAAATAATAAATTGTGTCACACCAGAAGGAGGATACATTAAAACAGAGGATACTAATAAGAATAAGGCAGTATCAGTCTCCATGGAACTTATCTTAGAGTCAGAAAGCATTGCAACAACAGGGGTCAGGAAGAAGAAATAAGACAAATAGATCCTTTTTCACTCCTGCCTCTTAAATTCACTTCCTTCATTTAAGTCTGTACAAAAGGGCTTTATCTGGTTCCCCATTTTGTTTCTACTCTCCTCATCCCTAATTACTTTGCTTTTATTATTTTATATTAACTTCTCTGGTAGAATGTAAGCCTTTCAAAGATTGGAAGTATTTGAAGACTGGGAACATTTCATTTCTATCTTTGTATTTTTCAATGACTGGCACATATTAAATGCTTATTGAAAGAATGAAAAGCAGAATATAATACATATGGGCACTAGAAGAGTTTTGAGATGGAAGAGATCACGAATCAACAAAGCTATTGTGAACAAAATGGCAAAGGAACTGTGAGCTGAAAGAATGGGCTAATAAGACTTCAATAGATGAAAATAGTAGTGAATGCATGCCAGATAAGAGAAGAGTACAACCAAGGTAAGAAGGTGGGAAATCATTGGGCATATATGGGGGTACAACAAGAGGTTAGTTTTGTAGGAGCTTATACATATAGAAGAGTAATGAAATTCTGAAGATATAAATGAACAATTATGATGAAAAAGAAAGGGAAAAGATATCTAATGACAAAATCATTTGCAAATGATTGATACCTGTTTTACAAATCTGTAGATTCTATCATTCAGAGATTTCCCCTGTTTCCCCCAATGGAGGCTGCAATATTTGCCAAGTTGTCTGACCTCTCCTATTCTCCATGTTTTCTTTAAGATAAAAACAGTTTCAATTATCATATCACAAATTCTTTTAATAGCTTTACATGTGATTCATTTAAACCTGGTCCCTTTGGAGTCCTTTTAAATGATCTTAAGTTTCCTCTGTTAAATGATTAGATAACCAAAGAAAAGGAAAGAGCATATCGTTAAGAATGTGGTTATTTATGTAAGCCACAATTAAGGGCAAGTGGGTATCAAAGGTGGTTGTAATGAAAGATATGAATCCAGATTGGAAAGAAGGTCAAGAACACAGAGATGTGAAGCTGACCTAGTTCAATCAGGGGCTTCACATAGCCTCTGATCAAGCAAGAGCTTATCCCAGGATGGGGACAAAACTAAGTTCTCAGATAGGGATAATATCTGACTACAGAAGTATGAAAGAAAGGAAATAGCACTTTTATCAAATACTTCTCTTCATTTGATCCTCATAAGAACCCTGTGGGTTTTATGCTATTCATATCCTCATTATGCTATTTTAAAAACTGAGATAGGCAGAGGATGAATGACTTGACGAGGGTCATGCAACTAGTAAATATCTGAGCTGAATTTGAATTGTCTTCCTAACTCTAGGTCCAACACTCTATCATCCTTTGAATCATCTAACTGTGTCTAAGAACAGCATGAAGAACTTTCTGCTGCAATCTAGCATGTGAATAGTGGAATTAGATAAAAGCATCTACTTTGTGTATGATAAGTCTTATAACATTTAGTTGGGACATTTTCTTTTATGTTGAGTTGTTTCAGTAACATCTCATTCTTTGTGACCCCATATGGGATTTTTTTGGTAAAAAAAGAAACCACTGGAGAGGCTTGGCATTTCTTTCTCCAGCTCACTTTACAGATGAGGAACTGAGGCAAAAGGGTTAAGTATCTTGCTTAGGATCACACAGCTAGTAAGTGTCTGAGGCTGAACTCAAACTCATTTCCTCCTGATGCAAGGGTCAGAGCTCTATTCATTAGGTTACCTAGTTGTCTAGCATCTTTTGTTCTTAGTTACTTGAATTTTTCCCTATATTACTGCTCCTCTCCCAGAAAGTCATCCCTTTTTTTAAAGTTTTTTTTTGCAAGGCAAATGGGGTTGAGTGGCTTGCCCAAGGCCACACAGCTAGGTAATTATTAAGTGTCTGAGATCAGATTTGAACCCAGGTACTCCTTACTCCAAGGCCGGTGCTTTATCCACTACGCCACCTAGCCGCCCCTAAAGTCATCCCTTTTAACACAATTTTTAAAAAGAAAAATAAGAAAAAATATTTTAAAACAACCAATACATTAAAAAATGATCCAAAAAACCATATAGTGTATGACAATTCTTGATAAAATTACAGAATGTAATAGTGACTAGAAATCATATTTAATTTACTTTTTTATTTTTGTCTAATCCATATGACCAAAGAGGAGTTTGTTATTATTTGGGGAATACTGGTTATTACTCTTAATGACCCTGGGTTGCTTTCAAATCTAATCGATTTTCCCACGTGAATGAATCAGATAACCTCTGTTGTGTCTAGTGTTGCTTAAATAAAATCTATTCATGATTAACTCTGGCATTTCCTGCCTGTTGGATTGAAGAATCTGAGAGCCTCAGTTTAAATCCCAACCCTGTTACTTGTCTATATGAACTGGGGAAATCACTTAACCTTTTGGCCAATTAGTGAGAATTTATTAAGAGCACCTCCTGGCTTCCTGCCTATACAAAAAGAGGCAAAAGACAAGCTCTACCCTCAAGGAGCTAACAATCTAATATAAATATCAACTAGCTCTAAAAGGCAAGCAAATCCTAAAATTAAAATAATTAAGATAATACTGTACAGTTAAAATATTTCACATATTACCATAAAATTGTATTGAATAAAAACCATAAGAGAAGCAGTTCTAGTAATTAATAATCAAGTCATTAACTATAATTATGAATTTTAGCAACATATATGTATAAATGAAATATAATAAACTAAAAATATAATTATAAAATTAATTATAACTAACAATAAATTTATTAACTAGGCCAGTTAATTGATGATCAGTGGATCCTCATGATAACAGAACTGTGGATAAGTTCAAAGTCTTAATATACTTTTCAGAAAGGGGGTTCCATGACCAAATAAGAGATAGAGAACATTAAGAAATGCAAAATGCATAATTTTGATTATGTTAAATTAAAACGTTTTGGCTCAAACAAAACCAATGCTACCAATATTAGAAGAAAAGCAGAAAATTGGGAAATAATTTTTACAACTAATGTTTCTGATAAAGGATTCATATCTAAAATAAAAAGAGAGTGGAGTCAAATTTATAAGACTACAAGTCACTCCCCAATTGATAAATGGTCAAAGGATATGAACATAGATTTAGTATGAAGTAATTAAAGCTATCTATAGTCATATGAGGAAATGCTCTAAATAATTTTTGTTTAAAGGTATATAAATTAAAATAACTTTGAGGTTCTACCTCACACCTAACAGATTGGTAAATATGACAACAAAGGGAAATTATAAATATTGGTGAAGATGTGGAAAAATTGAGACACTAATGCATTGTTGGTGAAGTTGTGAACTGCTCTAAACATTTTGGGATTATAGATAATGTATTTCTCAATGGTGTTTCTCTTGTTTCTCTGCTTGCTCATTTTCCCAGCCTGGGCCTGTTTTTGGGGTGCTTCCTGAGCTTTTGGGACACTCCCACAAGGGTCTCAGTATGTGAGGCTCTGTCCTCCCTCCTGGTCTGTAAATGACCACAAGCTCCCCTGCCCCTGCCACGGGGCTGAGGTGGGGGGGGGGGGGGGCTGGACTGGGATTAGGATCTGAATGTGGTCAGAGCCCCAGAGTCCTGTTCCAGGGGCAGAGGACAGAGCTTGGCAGTCTCTCTCTCTCTTCACTCCCCTCCCTAGGTTCAATGGGCTCATGCCCTGGGGGCTCCTGCTTACCAGCTCCACCTGCTTCTGTTTCCTGGATCTGGTCTGTGCTGTCCACGCTGCTTGCTGTGTGCCCTGAGGGCTGGGCTTCACGTGCTCATTCTGGCAGAGGTCCCCTGCTGTTACCCCAATTTGTGCCCGGTGCTCCCCGGGGTGTAGCTCAGGAAACTCCCCCGCTGCTGTGAGCTGTGGCTCCCAGCGCCCTGGTTACCTCCGGAAGGCTGAAGTTCTTTCGCTCTGGCGGGCCACCCCTCTGGCTGGATGCCCCTCCAACCCCGGGGAGCAGAGTCTTTCTGCTCTTTTCCAGGTTACCTTGAGTAGGAGAACTGCCTCACTGGGTCCCTCTGTGGGCTCTGTCCCTCGAAAATCCAGTTAGAGTCCTTAGTTTCAAAGATTTATGAGAGAGCACCTAGGACACAATCCACTCTTGTCCTGCTCTAAACATTTTGGAAAGCAATTTGGAACTATGTCCAAAGGGGTATAAAACTGCATTTCCTTTGATTCAGCAATATCACTATTTGGTGTGTATCCTAAAGTGATCATATAAAAGGGAAAAGAACCTATAGGTACAAAAATATTTATAGCAACTATTTTTGTGGTGGTAAAGAATTATAAACTGAGAGTATGCCCTTCAATTGGGTGATGTCTGAAGAAGTTGTGAATGTGAATGTAATAGAATATTATTGTTTTATAAGAAATGATAATCAGGCAGATTTCCGGAAAAATCTGAAAGACTTACATAAAATGATGCTGAATAAAGTGGACAAAACCAGGAGAACATTGTAAATAGTAATAGTAACATATCAACTATGATAGACTTATCTCTTCTCTTCTTATGTCTTCTTATCTCTTCTCTGCAATACTTTGTTCTGAGTCAGTTCCATCTACATCAAGAAAAGAACTATGAATTTAGATGCAGATCAAAGCATACTATTGCTTTTTTTGTTGTTGTTTTTTCTTTCACATCTTTTTTCCCCTTTGGTTCTGATTCTTCTTTGACAATGAAACCAATGTTGAAATAAGTTTAGTATGATTATACATGTAAAACCTACATCAGATTGGAGGGAAGAAGAAAAATTTGGAACTCAATCCTATAAAAATAAATGTTGAAAACTAACAAAAGACATGATTGTTAATTGAAAAGCCTGTAGATTCTCCTTGGTGAAATCAAACAGTTTTTCTATTGCTTCAATGACAAAATCATCATTTAATACAAATTAAAAAAAAGTATTTGTCAGGGTTATATAAGTATTTAGTTCTCAGGAATTCTGTTAAAAATCTTTTTTATTAACAGAATAGATTTAGGATATTTCTCAAAAATGTTATTGCCCATAATATTATAAACATAGAGCATACATATATATATATATATATATGAAAAAACTTAAATATTCAACAAGAATAATTTGTGGTTTCATTAGCACAAGGAATTATCCTCAATGATGGTATATTTTACAACTGGTCTAAGATTTAGTAGATGGATCATTGGGAATTGCCTGAGATATTTCAAGGTTAAATGAATTGGCCAAGGTCATACACATAATAAATATCAGAGGCAGGAATTGAACCTAGCTCTTCCTCATTCGTAGCCTAAGACACTATCCACTAATTGGTGCTATCTCTTCAAAAAATGCCGCTTTAAAGATAACATAAGTATTTATAAGTATTATCCCAGTTTTATTCTCATTATAACTCTAGAAGAAAATACTATCATTTTTACCATTTTGCAGATAAGGAAACTGAGGACAACAGTGGTTAAAAAACTTACCCAGGGTCATAGAACTAGGATGTGTCTGAAGCTGGATTTGAATGTAGATTTCCCTGACTCCAGGGCAAGTACTCTGTTTACTATACTACCTAGCTGCCATTAAAACAAAAGTGTATTTTCATTTTAATTCTTTAACACTATCCCAGTTCAGCCACATTGTTTGCATTAAGAAAACCCCAATATGGAGTATAGATTTCAATATTAATTTCACAGCTACAAAGGTGTGGCACAATTATCTGTTAATTTTTATCCACAAATATGCCATAGATAAAATTTTCAATCAATGGTTCTTGAGAACTTTGAAGACTGCAGTGGCAATTGAACATGGGTCTGTAGGTCCTGAGAAGTAGCTGAACACCATTCAGAAGGGATGGGCAATGTTCTCCATTGTTCTCAGTCATTAAAAGGTTGTTGGATTCAGATCCTCGAATCCAGAGTGGTCAAGAATCCAGAGTGGCTGATATGGGTGCTGCAAGATGTTTATTGTGGTAAAGCAACTGGTCTCAGAGAAGTCAGCAGGAGACCTAGGGAAAGTTTTTTTTTTCCTTTGTGAAGGACTTTGGAAAGCATTGTGGTTTGGGAGGTGTCTGATGAAAGGAACTCTAAAGAATGTATTAACAACACAGCAGTATAGCTCTGTCCTAGTACTAAGCTATTGCCATATTGATGAGTAGCTCACAAGTCAAAGATGGAAGGTTTGAAAGGAAAGACTGTACTAATGATTAATTTATTGAGAGAAACTTTAAAAAGTACGTAATTGTCACATTCTGCCACTGCATAGCACAGTTAATGTGTGATAGTGCCCTGATGCTATGGGAGGAATCAAAACTATTTAAGGCCAAGAGCCAGATATCTTCAATAGTCATGTTTCCTATAAACCTGGCCTCGGGATGGAAAGTTTCTGGTAAAGACAAGTGGGAAGGATGCAGTGTGTTGTATAATATAGTAATTAGCATAATTGTATAACTCATGCCTCCAAACATTTGGTTGGTTGGTATGGTATTCTTCGATAATGAAGGACTAATAGTTCCAGTCAATATCACCAACTAGATGCATTACTTAATAGTACATCATATGCAATTATAATATCATCAAACTATATTTAAATTCAAATCTTATTTGAACTCATCTAAAATGTTAGCTATAATGTAAAATTAAACAATTGTAGAGATTGGAAGTACTGGACAAATAAACTTAAAATATTTAAAGGAAACAATGATAAATCAATGCTCTCAGATACCTACATACAAATGTGCAAAATATGGATTTACTAGAGATCATAATGCTAATAGGGAAAATCTGTCTTCTCTCTATCCACGAGATTTCTGGGGATGAGACTAATAATTAAAAGGTGATTTATTTTTTAAATTAACATCATAGAGTAAAATCATATATTAAGAAAACTCAAGGAAATTCAGTAATTAAAGAGAATGGTTAGTTAAAATTAATGGAGGAAGAATTAGAAGTGATATTATAAATGAATGTGTTTTGCAGACTACTCACCCAGAAGAAACAAAATATAAGTTTAGAAAATATGTCACAGAATAAATACACAATAAATGATGGGGAATGTCAATTATCTGGATGATTGTTGAAGCCTGCTTTTGTGAAAGGTACATCTGCTGATATATGTTCTTCAATAGCTTTAATCATAATTTCATTATTCACAAACTGGAGCAAGTGTTGAGGAGAACTGATATTCTGAAAATAATTCTGACCAATAAGGAGAAACTGATTGCTGAAGTGGAGAGAATAGGAGCTTTAGAGGAAAGAGACAAAATCATCTTCCTGGTCACGTCAAATGGTAGAAAGTTGAACATGGTTTACCCTAGATTTTGGGAGAATAGATTTCAAAGAACAGTTATATAAAAGATAGGGAATATCCAATAATCTAAAATTCTAAAGATGAAGTTAGTCCAGGAAAAATGAACTCTTTAAGAGTAAAATTCTGAATATGTAAATACAAATGATTCCAATAAAAAAGAAAGGGAGTAACTGGTTAATGAAGGTACATAAGGAACTCATTGACCAGCTTAGATTTCTAAAGCTTTGGGGAGAAGACTGGAACAATGAAGGTAAATAGGTAAATGTGGCATAATTCTGTCAAGTATACTGTTAGAATTGCTAAAGTATATGATAAGCTTGGGCTGGCAATGAGTCCAATTTCAATGGGTTGTAGAACAGGTTACACATTAATAAGTATCATATTTTTCAAGTGCAATCTTTGTGAATAAATTAGATGTAAATTAGATGATGTAGAGATAGCAGGATTCAGAGCTAACTGATTGATTGAACCCAAAGAGTTATTAATGGTCATACTATCATAATATCATAGTCAAAGTGGAGTCAAGTTTATAAGTGAAATGATTTGACCTCTCTATAATTATACAAAAATATTTTTTAAAAAATTAATGGAATGGTGTGATAGGTGACTGTGTCAAAATTATGTGAGATGGGTGCTACACTGTGTCAGCATTGGATAACATTTGGTGTAACATTATAGACAGTCCAATTCTAAGTCTGTGACCTCGGCTAGAATCATACTGTTCCTCCACTTTCCTCCCTCTCTTAGCAGTTTTGCTGCCACATTTATAACCAACTGGTCCATTGCAAGTATTGTATTGGTTCTTTAGGGAGATTGTTTGATGGCTTTACAATTTCAGCTCTAAAAAAACCAGAAAAGTGAGAATTGCTGTCAGAAACTTCACCTAAGCTTCTGTTGCCCTTTGGGACACACCTTCCTGATCTAGTTGACTGTCTTCCATGCTAACACTGGAGGAGGAGAAGGGAAGTGCTTTTTTTTTTTCACCTTAAAGACTTTTAAATCACTTCTTTTGATTTCTTATTGGTAAAGTTGCTTTAAATTGTATTCCATGATCTAAGAATGCCTCTTATTGCACTTTAATCCCCAAATGGAAGGAACTGGTCTAGTTTAGGATTGGTGCAGAATATCTGGATAAAAGCAAAGCCAAGATTTTCAGTGACAGTCTGGCCACAACTATATGATAGCCAGGTCTAATATAAAGGAACTTACCAGGATTAAATATAACTATCTCCCCCAGCCTCCCAAGAAGGTCAGCTAAAAAAGGACAAGAAGAGAAATGATTCTATAGTAATTTCAAGTGAAAATGAACTAAGGTTTTTAGTGGACTAGAAGCTCAAAATAAATTAACAAAAAAGTCAAAAAGTCAAATGTTAGTTTGGCTTTATCATAGACGTATTGTGTCCAAATTGTGGGAGCTGATACTCCCATTGTATTCTGCCTTGGTCAGAACACATCTGAGGAACTGTGTTCATTTCTGGATGAGAAATTTAAAGGACACTGAGATAGCAAATGGGCAGCTAAGTGATACAGTACATAGAGCACCAGAACTGGGTTAAGACAGCCTGAGTTCAAATCCAGCCTGAGACTCTAGCTGTGTGATTGTGGGCAAGTGACTTAGCCTTTTTGCCTCAGTTTCCTCATCTGTAAAATGAACAAGAGAAGGAAATTGCAAACTACTCTAGTATCTTTGCCAAGAAAACCCCAAATAGAGTCATGAAAAGTTGAGAATGAGTGAAACTACTGAATAGCAAGCAACAATGATACAGCAGATCATGTCTAGAAAAGGACATCTAATGCACTGAAAGAACTACAATCTGCTAGACAAGGATCAGCTGAAAGTATTTGAGATGGGGCAGCATAATGGATAGAGCAAAGGCCCTGGAGTCAGGAGGACCTGAGTTCAAATCTGATCTCAGACATTTAATAATTGCCTAGCTCTGTTACCTAGGGCAAGTCACTTAACTCCATTTCCTTAAATAAAAAATTAAGTTATTAAAAATATTACTTGAGATAATTATCCTAGAGCAGTCTTAGAAAGAATAAGATAGCTGACTTTAAGTGTTTGGAGAACTGTTTTGTTGAAGCAAGATTTGCCTATTAGGCATCTAAAACTCTTTACAAAATGTTCTCCTATTTTTTCAGCCTTATATTTTACTATCTCCACAAACTCTACAATTTTCTACTTGTTTTTCTGTTTCATAAAATTCTCTATCTTGCAACCCCATGCCTTTAAATAGACTGTCCTTGATGTCTTAGATGTTTGCTCTTCAGAACTCTGGCCCTTAGAATCACTTGCCTCCTTTAAGGTTCAGCTGAAATCCCTTAGGAGACATCTCCTGATTAACCTCACTATAGATTCATTCTTTTCTCAGGTTCCTTCCAACTCCTCTGTATGTATTTTGTATATTTATTTACATGGTGAGTCTCTCATTGGAATGTAAGTATCTTGAGGTCAGGAAGTGGTTATCCACAATGATAGTCATTTAGAATGTGTTTAATAAACACTGACTAATTGTAGCTTAGCTCCTTGTCAGTGCTTTATAAGAGATTCTTATATAAGAACTGATTGTACTAGAACCTTCCAAGACCCTGTGCTTCTACATATTATATCCATAAACATATCCAATTTTTAAGGGGTCATGTGGAAGAAGAATGAGATTGGGTTTACCTGGTCTCATGAGGTAGAATTAGGAGCAACAGATTCACATTTCAGAAAGGTAGTTTTCAAATTCCTATAAGGAAAGATTTCCTTTTAATTAAGATTGTCCAAAAGGGAATAGGCTCCTTTGATAAATAATGAAGTTCACATCATTAGAGGTGTTCAACAAAGTTTTTTTTTTTTTTTTATTTAAGGCAATGGGGTTAAGTCGCTTGCCCAAGGCCACACAGCTAGGTAATTATTAAGTGTCTAAGGCCAGATTTAAACTCAGGTATTCCTGACTCCAGAGCTGGTGCTCTATCCACTGTGCCACCTAGATGCCCCCTCAACAGATTTTAATGAGTGCTTGTTGGGTTATTGCAAATTCTCCCTTAGAAGTTGTCTGGACTAGACCTCTAAGTGTTCCTTGCAATCAATCAATCAATCAATAAGTACTTATTAAGCACTAAATCTGCTGAGTGAGAATACAAAGACAGAAATGAAACAGTTCCTGCCATAAGCAACTTATATTCTATTTGAGGAAACTTCATTTATATGTATAACTATATTAAAAATATAGTCAAAGCAAATATAAATAACTATAATTGGGGTAGTAACATATTAGCACCTGAAGGAGGAGAATTAGGAAAAAATTTATGAAGTAAATAGTTCTGCATTAAGCTGTGAAGGAAGCTTGGAATTCTAAGAGGCAGAGATAAGGAGATAGGGAGTCACTGGAGTTTATTGAGTAGAGGAGTGACATAGAGTCACTTTTTAGGAAAATCACTTAATAATAGATTAGAGTATCACCTGATATGAGAAGAGATTTGTGGCAGGTTACCTCAATAATGTAGGCATGAAGTGATGAAGGCATGCATTGATCTAGTGGCAGTGTCAGAGGAGAGAAGGTAGTATGTATAAGAGATGTTATTAAGTTAAAAATTGATAGGCCACAGCAATATGATGAAGGTAAGAAAGGGTGACAAGTTAAGAATAGTATCTAGATTGGTAGGATTATTGTACCCTCAAGAGAGTCAGGTAGGGGCGGCTAGGTAGTACGGTGGATAAAGCACTGAAGTCAGGAGTACCTGGGTTCAAATTCGGGCTCAGACACTTAATAATTACCTAGCTGTGTGGCCTTGGGCAAGCCACTTAACCCCAATTGCTTTGCAAAATCCTAAAAGAGAGATAGAGATAGATAGATAGATAGATAGATAGATAGAGAGAGAGAGAGAGAGAGAGAGAGAGAGAGAGAGAGAGGAGAGTCAGGTAAATTAGGAAAAGGGGATAGTTTCTAAGAGTTGGAGGGTGGAGGAGATAATGAGTTTAATCTGGGAGATTTTGAGTTTAAGATGTATAGAGTACATTGAGATCAAATGTCCAATAAATAGTTAGACATATGAAACTAGAAGTCCATAGAGAGAGACTAGGGCTAGATAAATGAACTTGAGAACCATCTGCAAAGGAATGTATAATTGAGTTCATGAGAACTGATGAGATCACCAAATGAAAAAATAAAAAGGGGAAAGAGAAGAGGGTATAGAATAGAGCCTTGAAAGACACAATGAACTGGATAGCTCCAGCAAAGGAGATTGGGAAATAGCAGTCATATAGGGAGGAGAAGCAGAAGAGAGTGGCATCACAAAAACCTTTAGAGAAGACAGAATCAAGAAAAATAGGGTGATTGGCAGTGGTCAAGGGGTTGAAAAATTAAAGAGATCAAGAAGGTTGATAATTAAAAATATGCCATTAGATTTGATGATTAAAAGACCATTAGTGACATTGTGTAGAGCAATGTTGATTGAATGATGGAAAGATGACTTTTTATTTGAAGAGTTTTAAGTGATGACTAGAATTGATATTATTTTATATTCTAGAGGCAACAGAGAGCTATTGGAATTTGTTGGGTGATGAAGTAAGAGTCAAACCTGTGCTTTAATAATTTTGGTAGCTGTGAGGCAGATGGATTGGAAAGGGAAGAAATTTGAATCATGGAGATCAATCAGCTATTTCTTTAGTCCAGGCAAGAGGTAGCAAGAATTTAAAATAGGGGATAGCCTGGATGAGAGCAAAGGTGATGAATGTAAGAGATGTGCAGGTATCATCAACAAACCTGGTTGCTGATTGAATATGTGGTAAGTGGGAGTGTGAGGAATCAATAATATATTTGAGATTGTGAACCTAGGGTGCCTAGGAAGATGGTGGTGCAGTAGGAAAAAAGAGTGCAATTTGGTAGTAGAGTGGTTTTTAGGAGGGGGGGGAGTAATGAATTTTGTTTCAGAAGAGTTGAGTTAGAGATGCCTATAGAAAATCCAATTTGGAATGAAATAGGCAGCTGATAATTTAGGACCAGAACTTGGGAAATAGACAATAATATATAGAAGTATCTCAAGTTATTTATTGATGTTCAAGAAATGTTTGTTAATTGACTGACAATGCAAATAGGTCATGTAATGGGAGTTATTATGAATGAACGAACGAATGAAGTATTAAGTGCTTACTATCTGCAAAGCACTGTGCTAAGCAGTAAGGATAAAAATAGAAAATCAGAAAGCCTCTGGACCCTAGGAACTCAAATGACAGGGAAATATATGGAAAGTTTCACTACAAGACAGATGAAAAAGTTCTTTTGTTCTTTAGGGTACAGCAACAAAACAGATGTTAATACCTCTTTTTAAAAAACTGTGATTTGCACTGATAAAATCATATCAGTTTCTGATATGAATCTTTTGACAGTGCCAAGAATTTTGGAGTAAAACTTTTTCTATATATATAGCTAACTCCAGGACAAAGAAGCCCAAGCATTCAGGATCCAAAAAAGGAGTGTCACCCTCAAACAAATGGGGGCTTCTAATCTAAACAAAAGGATCCCACATATTGACTTAATTTTAAAGTATACTATTATATACATTTATTGCATTTTTTTATTTCTTCTAAATACTACCCAATTAAATTTCAATCTGATTAGGGCAGATTGGTGGTGCAGTGGATAAAGCACTAGCCTTGGAGTTAGGAGGACCTGAATTCAAATGTGACCTCAGACACTTAATAATTACCTAGCTGTGTGACCTTGGGCAAGTCACTTAACCCTACTGCCTTGCCAAAAAAAAACAAGCAAATTTTGAATCTGATTTAGGACATACTGCAAAGTATTGTGGGATGCATATAGACCTTGAAACATCTGTTGGAGGTAGCTAGGTGGAACAGTAAAAAGAACTCTTGCCCCAGATTCAGGAAGATCTGAGTTCAAATCTATCCTCAGACACCTAATAGTGTGTGACCCTGGGCAAGTCACTTAACATCTCAGTTCCTTTAACTTTTAATCAAGGCTATTAATAGCACCTACTTCCAAAGATTGTTGTGAAAATCAACTTAGGACAGTAACTGCCATATGGTAAACTAAGTAAATGGTTGTTTCCTTCCTTCCTTTACCATCACTGTCTAAAAAGTAGGTAGGACTTTTAACTTCCTGGTTAATTGTATTGTCTCCTTCTCCTAGAACCTAAGAGTCATCTGTGAGTTGTGCTTTTCTCTCTCTGTGTATGGTGGTGGTAATATTGATGATGATAATTCACATTAACTTTTCCCAAATAATTCCTCAAGGTAGCCCTACAACTTGACATATTATGGGAACTGTTGGATATTGGTAATCTGATCAGATACTATAGTTTCTCCTTGAAAATCATGTTATTTGAATTTTAGCAGAGAGAGGAAAGCAAAACCAAGAGGACAATAGACTTGATAATTACAATGAAGTCAGTATAAATAACATTGGAAGACTGTTCAATTCTGATGGATTATAATGGTAAATTGTGTCCCCAAAGAATGGGTGATGAGACATTTCCTTGTCCTTGGGAGGTGGGAAAATGCAAGTTGCTATATATACTTCAGAAAAGGTAACTATGTTGTTTGGTTTTTTTCTGTGTTTCTATTTTACAAAAGAGGATTCAAGTGAGAAATAGGATAAGGTATGCATACATATGACTGTAATATAAAAACAAAGACATCAATAAAACTCCAAAATTGCCTCTCACAATTCACTTATTTCCCATCTTATCATTATTACTTTTCTCTTAACTATTCCTATGCCATTGGTTATTCCTTTCTCCAAACCATCATGCATATTATTTGCAGGCTAATATTCCTTCCCCTGCTACACACATGGTTTTCATCATGTCTCTTTCCTGCTGTGATAAAACTAGTCAAAATCTGCTCAGTATTTTTCTGTTTCTAGTCTGTCTTATATTTCTGAAATATCTACCTAGTTTTGAAATAGGATCTGAATGGACTGGCAAGATGGATTCTTGAAAAGTAGCTAATGATATGGTACTTGCAAAAGAAAGCACTGTACCTAACTCCATTTTGAAGAAAGCCAGTAGGGGGAAACAAATTTTCTAAGACTTTTCTGAAGGAGAAGCCATGGAATTGACATTCTCAAATGCCACTATATCTCTTTCTCTTCTTTCTTTTTTTTCCTCAAGGAAAGGAGATGAGAAAGGAAATAGCTGAGTAGAATTGAAATTTTCTCCCAAAATGACCTCAGAAATCAATTGTGAAAGAGGAAGTCAGAAATGATTTCTAAGCCAAAACCTCCAAGATAAAACTGAGAAGTGGCTTTCTTGGAAGACAAAATTTTTATCCCTTTAAAATAAAGTACCAGATTAAAAAAGGAAAATTACTAAAATTGTGTAACAGTTAGGAATCAGTAAGGCAAGATAGCCTTGGAATTTATTTGCTTTGACAAATTCAAAAAGTGAATGGCTCTTATGCTTGTTTAAAGGTTGCTTATGTTTATTTCTTTTAATTAAGGGATGTACTTTGGATATAACTTTGGAAATTCAGTTATAAATCAAAAGAGTATTCTCAAGCAGAAATCCAACAACTTGAATCTTAAGGAAAATTCTTGCCTTTCACCTTGGACCAAGTGATCATGACACATCACAACCAGTTATTAACAGCATCCTAAAAGAACTAAGAGGAAAAATAGTTTTCCCCCAGGATCTGAAATTACAGGAGATAGTTTTAATATTAAAAAAATTTCTAGTGTTTTCTTATTAGCTCCATGATGTAATCATAGCATCAGAATCATAGAATCAGACTTAGAAGTCTGTCCAACTTTCAACATAATGATAGGGATCTCATTGAATGTCCCTCTGTTAATGACTGATGGCCATTTAGGTCAACTTGAGCATTCTCTGAATGAGAAGTTTAATACACTGTATTTTGGGACATAATTTTAATTATAGGAAATTTCTTTAATTATAGGAAAGGGTTTTTTTTCCTTTTGCTGAGTTAAATTAGAATCAATTCACTCAGCATTTATTAAATATCAATTACATTCCAAGTGTTCTTTTGGGCTCTGAAGCTACAAAAACAACTACCAACTGCCTTCTAGAAACTTACAGTCTATTAGCAGAAATCAATGGATACAAAGATAAGTGAAAATGGGATATATACAAAACAGTTAAAATAATTTTGATAATGGAATAGGGGAGTACTAACTATAAAACTCTCAGTTTAGTGTTCAAAGTCCTACCCAAGATGACTCTACCTGACCTAACTAAGCATACCTCTCCCAAATCCTTCCCTGGGGTCACACAACTAATAAGTATCTGAACCTGTATTTTAACTTGGGACTTCCTGACTCCATCATGTTATCCACTGCCTCTGAGTATTTTTGGAATTTTCTTTCTGTAAGAAGCAAAGTTATTCACAAATTTCTGGGTTTGTTTTAATAATGTTCTTCTTCAAAATTAGAGAAACTAATAAGAGACCTAATTATCACTACCAAGAATGAACTTATTGCTGATATGGGAATGATGGAAACCTTATTTCTCCTTCTTAGAATTTATGAGAAAGAAGGGGGAAGTGGAGTAGAGTCTAACTTTAAAATGTTACATTGAAATGATATGAATTTTTGGATAACTGATTTCAATTAGTTCAGAGGAAAAAAAGGTGTCATGAGCTTCAGGAAAAAAAGGGAAGCTCTTAAGAAAGAAAATTTGAATACACCAAGAGAAGCATTTTAAGCAAAGGAGAGGAGGGAGAGTAACCTACAGGGACTCTCCAATCAACTTATATCTTTAAAAGTCATGAGCAAGGCAAATGAAAGAACAAACTGGTCTAGAGAGATTCTAAAATAATGGAACTCAACAATCCAGTATTCAATAATCTTCAAAAGCATAAATAATCTAGGAAAGAATTTATTTTTTGATAGAAACTGCTAGAAAACCCAGAATGCATTGTGGCAAAAATTAAGCTGAGACCAACACCTTATGTTACATTTCAAAATAAATGCAAGATAGATACATGACATGAATATTAAAGATAATACCATGGAAAAATTTTTAAAGATTAAAAAGTTACATACCTTATATACCTTTATATATATATGTGTGTGTGTGTGTGTGTATGTGTGTGTATACCTTGCATAGTTACAGGTAAGAGATGAATTCTTAACCAAACGAAAATAAATTCAGTTACAAAAGATAACATAAAAAATTTTGGTAATATGAAATATAAAAATGTCTACACATATAAAATGAATGTATTTAGGGCAAGAGAGGAAAAAAGTCAGCTGGGGAAAAAAATCCTTGTATCATATATCTTCAATAAGGGTATGGTATACAAACTATATGGGCCATTGAAATAAATTAGACCCCAAACCATTTCAAATGAATAAACATGTAAAGGTTATGAATAAACAGTTCTCAAATAAAGATTTGCAAAATACTGACAGACATATTAAAGAATGCTCTAAATCACCAGTGATAAGAAAAATGTAATAAAAAGGCAAATCAATGAGGTTTAAACCTCATACCTATTAAATTATCAAAGATGAAAGAAAAAGGTAATAATCAATGGTGGAGGAATTGTATCAATATAGGCACATGAAGGTACAGTTGCTTGAACTGAGAATTAGTACAATTATTAAGAAAGTCAATTTGGAATTATGCAAATAAAGTCACTAAAATGTCCATCCCTTTGATCTACTGTTAAAGATATACTCCAAAAAATTTCTTGCCATAATATTTCTCTCTCTCAACATATTTATAACCACACATTTTGGTAGCAAAGAAATAGAAATGGAAGCAAGCTATACTCCCAACTATTGAGGAATAGTTAAACAATTGAAGTACTTGAGTATAATGGAATACTTCTGTCATTTAAGAAACTACAAAATGATAATTACAGAGAGGCATGTAAAAACAAATGAATTGATGCAAAGTAAAGTAAGAAGAGGCAGCAAATTAATTTATACAATGTCTACAAAATTGAAATAAAAAAGCACCACAAAGCAGTTGAAAGTGAATGTTTTGAAGTTATAAAATATAAAGTTGGAACCCAAAGAAGAGACACATGAAGATATCTCACATAGATGCTTTGCAGGGTAATGGATTTGGAAAAGTGCATTTGATGCAAGATTTTTAAAAAAATACTGTATACTGATTTATTTTGATGAATTTTTCTTCTTTCTTAAGATTTCTTTAAAAATGCTTTGTTAAAGCTATTCCCCAATTGATAAATGATCAAATAATATTTATAGACAGTTTTCAGATGAAGAAATCAAAGCCATCTATAGGCATATGAAGCACTCCAAATCACTTTTAATTGGAGAAATGTAAATTAAAACAACTATAAGATACCACCTCATACCTATCATCAGATTGGCTAATATGACAGAAAGAAGGAGAATGATAAATGTTGAAGAAGATATGGAAAATTGGGACATTAATGCACTATTTGGATCATTCTATTGAGTGATTTGGAATTATACCTAATGGGCTATAAAACTGTGTATACCTTTTAATCCAGTAATATCAGTACTAAGTCTGTTTCCCAAAGAGATCATAAAAAAGAGAAAAAGACCTGTATGTAAAAAAATATTTATAGCAATCTTTTTGTGCTGACATATTATTTAAAATTGAGGTAATGTTCAATCAATTCATCAACTGGAGAATGGCTGAACAAGCTGTTTTTTGAGTGTAATGGAACACTATTGTGTAATGAAATGATCAGGAAGATTTCAGAAAAAGCTTGAAAAGACTTCTATAAACTAATGCAAAATGGAATGAGCAGAACCAGGAAAAGAATGTACACATTATCAGTAATATCATGTGATGATCATCTATGAATGACCCACCTCTTCACAGCAACACAATGATCCAAGACAAGTACAAAGGACTCACTAAGGAAAATGCTATCCATGACTAGATAAAGAACTAATAGACTCTGAATGAAGACTAAAGCATATTTTTTCAATTACTTCATTCTTTCTTGTGATTATTTTTTCTTTTTGATCTGTTTCTTCTTCTACAACAGATTAATATTGAAATGTTTTACATGATAGCACATGTATAGACTATATCAAACTACCTGCCATTTTCAGATAAAGGAATGAGAGAGAGTGAAGGAAGAAAATTTGGATCTCAGAATCAAAACTTTCATGGTATATTATTGGAGAAAAATAAAATAATATATAAATAAAATAAAATTCTTTTATGATGGTTGGCTTTTGGGGGAGAAAAGGAAGATAAACAAGGGTTAGTTTTGGTGATATAAAAATAAAATATCAATAAAATATTAAGACATAAACAGAAGATAAAAACTGGAGCAGGAGAGAATGAATTTGAAAGTGACATAATCCTATATGAATAATGTAAAGAATGTTAAAAGACAGAATGAGCTTTGAATTTCACTCAGAACTTTGTTTATTAGTACCTTGTTACCAGGGAATATGGAAATAAAAATAGCAGGGAGAGAGAGAGAGAGAGAGAGAGAGAGAGAGAGAGAGAGAGAGAGAGAGAGAGAGAGAATGAGAATGAATGAGAATTTCCTTCAGGTTAAGAAAAAAATCAGACATAGTCTTTCACAAGCTAAAAAATTTTTTTCTTATGAAACCCCTTCATGTATCTGATTCTTGAAACTCTGTTCCAAAATGCCTTGTCTAGAATGGACAAAATCATTATAAATCTTTCTAACTGAATAGGACATTAGTAGAGCTGTGGTTAGTAGCCTTCTGTGGGTTTATTCATCTAAAAAGAATGTCTGACATTTATTCTGAAAGGAGGCTTTCTGTGCAATACATGCCCCCAATATTACAAAATGAATTTTTCCCAATATATTAAAATACATTTTAAAATATTTTCTATTTTATTTTAAGCATCAGTATCAGGTTAAAATAGCAACGGACTTGGTAAGTCAAATATTTTAATGTGTTTAGACAAAGACCATTGCAAAATTTCCACAAAATAATATCAAAATATAATAAAACCCTCAATAACTTGTAAAATACAGAATAACAGAAAACATAAATTTCTGACCACAAAAACATGTAACAATATTCTAAATCTGATTTTGTTAGTAGAACCCTAACTAGGAATATGTTATTTGACCTGTGTGGAAGCCTGGGGGCCTAAACAACTGAGCTTTGTAAAGATGAAGTTGGGGGGGACTTAGGGGAAAAGGGGACCTTTTATTTGACTTTGCCCTTGAAGGCAAAAACTATGCATAGGAATATGATTTTTACTTCTAGAATCCTGGTCATATGGGGTGGAGCTGGCATGAGAGTTGGGTAGCTTTTGGTCCTAGTCTTCTTGCAGTACAGATCCAAGCCTTCTTTGAAAGATGAAGTTATTTTCCTGGAGGGTGTTATTTTCTTTCTCTTCCAGTAATCCTTCTCTCCAATTTAAAAAACAAACAACAAACCAAAAATCCTTGTAACAAATGTGCAGTTAAGCAAAGCAAATTATTATATTACACATGTTCAAAAATGCAGTTCTCATTCTTTATCTTAAATCCATTACTTCTCTTCCAAGAGGTGGATAGTATAGATCATTGTCATTATTCTGGAACCATGGTTGGTCATTGCATTCATTAGAGTTCTTAAATCTTTCAAATTAGTTTTTTAAATACTGTTATTATAGAAATTGTTCTTCTAGTTCTATTCCCTTCACCTTTTATCAAGTCTTCCCAAGCTTCTCTGAACGTATTCCTTTCATTATTTCTTATAATAGTATATCAAACATTTAGAACATTGTTCAGCAATCTTCCAACTGATTTAGTTTCCAGTTCCTTGCCATTACAAAAAGACTTATGATTTTTTTTGTACATATGAGTTCTATACTTTTTAAAAATCATTTTGGGGTGTTGGCCTTGGCATTTTGGGACCAAATGATATGTATAGTTTAGTGGCTTTTTATTCATATTCCATATTGCTTTTCAGAATGCCTCTAAGTCCATTTTACAGCTCTAACCAAAAGCATTAATTTAACTATTTACTTGGAATTATTCCATAATTTGTCATTTCTTTAGTATCTTTGACCATCTGATAAGTATGATATAGAGCTTCAGAGTTACTTTAGTTAACATTTCTCTAATTATTAGAGATTAGAACTTTTTTTTCATATGGCCATTTTATCTTTCTTTCAGAACTTCCTGCTTATAGCCTTTGATTTTCATTTGAAAACTAGTCCTTATTCTTTGCATTACAATGCAAATGATACATTGATCAGGGAGACTGGCTCTAAATATTTTCCCAGTAAATTGTTTCTCTTCTAATTCCCTTCTAATTCTAAACAAAACATTGGTTTTGTTTATGCAAAAATTATTCAATTGTAAGTAATCAAAATTGTCCACTTTAATTTTTTTGTTTCTTTTATTACTTTTTTAGCCTCAGTCTCTCCCACAATCCAGAACTCTCTGGTCCTTCCAATTTGTTTGTGTTGTGACCATTTATTTCAAGGTCCTGTATATGTTTAGTGTTTATGAGTTGGTCTAAACTGAATTTCTACCTATTTGTTTTCCAGTTTTCCTAGAAGTTTTTGTCAAAGAGTGAGTCTTTATTCCAGTAGCTAAACTCTAGATTTATGAAACACTAATCTATTGTACTTGTTTACTTCTAAATGCTGTGTATCAAATCTATTTCTTTCTTTTTAAAAATCAGGACCAAATCTTTTTGATCATTAACTGTAGTACAGTATATTTCAATATTTCAAACCTCTAGGCTCCTTTGTTCTCATTTTCCCCCTTGTTATTTCCTTTGACATTCTTAATTAACCATTTGGTCCCCCATATGCATTTCATTTTAATTTTTTCAGTTTTAGAAAATAATCCTTTGGAAATTTTATTTTTATATAATTGAATAAGTAAATTAATTTAGGTGGCATTTTCATTCTTATTATATTGCCTTGGTCTACCTATGAGTAATTAGTATTCCTATAATTATTTAGGTCTGTATTTCTTTAAAAGGTATTTTGCAGTTCTATTCATAAATTTTCTGTGTGTATATTTATGTGCTTGCTGGTAGGTAGACTCCCAAATATTTTATATATCCTGTATCCTATATTAAACAGAATTTTATTTCTATCTCTTCCTGCTGGGTTTTGTTTTTAATATATAGATAAAATGATTATTTATATGGATTTATTTTATATTCTGTGACTCTGCTGATATTTCAATAATTTTTGAGTTAACTAAGGTTCTCTAAGTAAAACATCATATTATCTTCTAAAAATTTTAATTTTGTTTCTCTTTGCCTAGGATGATTCCCTTAATTTTTTTTGACTCATTGTTATAGGTAACATTTCTAGCCCTTTTTCAAATAATGGTGGTAATAAGAATTATCTTTGCTTGATTTTATTGGAAAATCCATCCCTATTACCTATAATGCTGCCATTATATTTCACATAGATCCTCTTTATCATATTAAGTAAACAACCTGCTTATTCCTAAGTTTTGTAGTGCATTTTTTTGGCAATGCAATGGGTTATGTAACTTTTCTAAGGTCACACAGCTAATTGTTAAGTGTGTATATTGATTGATATGATCTGTGATCTTTGTTTTTTAAAAATAAATTGAGACTTATTACATTTATAGTTTGCTAAAATCAAATCAAATCCACTTTCTGGAATTAACCCAACTTGTCCTTAATGTATAATCTTTTTGTAGTGCTGATGGGACTTCTTTGCTAATATTTTATTTAAATTTCTAAAATCCCTAATATTCATTAGGGATATTGGTATATCATTTTATTTCTGTTTTGATTCTTCTGGGTTTAAATATGAAAACATATCTATCTCATAGAAGAAATTTGGCAGGATCTTTACTACTGTTCTTACGAGCAGTTAATAATATAACAGAATGAAATGTCCTTTGAATATTTGATAGAATTTGTTACTGAATTCATCTGGTCTTGGATTTTGTTTTTTGTGTTGGTTTTTTTTCCTTTGAGAGTTCTTTTGGGGTCTGCTCTATTTATTTTTCTGAGATTGGGTTATTTAAATTTTCTATTTCTTGTTCCGCTAATCTGAGCACTTGTAAACATTCATTTCATTGAAGTTGTCAGTTTTACTGACATGTAATTGGGCAGTGAACTTTCTTTTAACCTGATAGTGTTGCTAAAGAATTAATTACCTCCCAATTAGCTTGCATGAGTTTCTGCAGAACTTGATATTTGCCCTGCCCAGTAATTCCCTTATTACAGGAGATAACATTTGAACTCTTTGTTAGGAAGATGAGAAGAAAAATTAATGTGCATTGGGGTATTTGTTTTTATGCAATAGCCCACTATTTTGCCAGGAGTGAAAGAGGGCAGACAAGCTGGACTGTGGAGCAGCTAGGATAATGTTTCATGTTAATTTTTAATTTTTTAAATTTATTTCATGAAATATTTCTCAATTACATATGAAAAACAAATTTATTTTTTAAAACTTTGGTTTTCAAATTCTCTCCCTCCTTTCTGACCTTCCCTGATCTCTTGAAAGGTGGTAAGCAATATGCTATACCTGTGGGATCATGCAAAATATAGTTGCATATTATATGCTCATATTTACATAGTGTTTGTAAAGTAGTTTCTTTATAAGAGTACAATGAGATAGGTAGAATATCATTATCCCTATTTCACCACTGAGGAAACTGAAGCTTAAAGAGATAGCACAATATCAACCAAGGTAACATAGGCAGTTATTGGTACTCCCTGGACTTAACTCATAGGACCATGTAATTCCAAGACCAATGCTCTTTACATTCCACTACATAACCAACTAAATAGGGGGCAGTGTGATATAGTGGGTAGTGATTCTGAAATCAGAGGACCTGAGTTCAAATCCCACTTCTGCCAAGTCATTCCCAAGTGACCTTAAGCAAATCACTTAAGCACTTTGCAGCTCAAGTCCTACTTCTGAGGGGAGAATAAACCCACCATCCTCACCATCATCATCACCAAAATCAAAAACCTGACCCATGGTTTTCTATGATGGTCACAGAAGTCCGAGAATCCTTGGAATAGCAGTGTTCCATCTCCTTACCTCTAGACAGGGATGTACCGGTGAATGTTTGACAGTCCAGCTTTCCAGATACATAAAACAAAACCATGTATGCCATACCCTTTAAAGTTTAATCTGTCTTAATAACATTTTTGTCTATTATTTTCCTTCTTTCTTTTTTGTGGATATGAAGGAGGAAAACAGGTTTAAGCAACTTTGCCCTTATAAGTGACTGAAGCTGGATTCTTGAACTCTGGTCCTTCTGACTCCAGTGTTCATGCTCTATCCATTGTGGGACTTGGTTACCCATGTCTATCATTTTCTTAAATCTAGACAATCACATTAAATCAAGCCCGAATTTGTAGCATTTACTCATTTTTTAAATACATGCTCACACTGAAAATGTAATAATTGGTGTGACATCCATCACCAACTGGCTGAGTTTCTAGCCAGCTCTTCCAGAGTCATTATCTATAGTAGCAACCTTATGGAAAATGGTGAGCCATGCCTATCAATGGATACATATAGGTCATCTCAACCAGCCTTGTTGAAGCAGTAAAGCATCCATGAGTCCAGAGAAGATGTAGTAGGAGCTAGGTGAGTCAAATCACAACTAACACCTCAACCCCTTCTCCCATCCCAGCACTATAATATTCCTAATCCCCAGAACCCTGGAAATAGCAGCACCCTACAGACCACTGACCTTAACTGCAACCTAGCCTCTCCAACTATAGACTAGGGAAGCAACCCTTGTGGAGATGCAACAGTGAGTTGCAGAGTTCAGTGAGTTCTGTACCTGCAGCCTCTTCACCTTCCCCAGCTACTGAAGAACTGGGAAAGAAAGGTCTTATTACCTCAGCACTGTTAAATGATTGATGCATCAGAAATGAATGCTTTATCAATGGAAATATCACAAAGAAATATTGCCATCTGTTTTGCAGCTGCACCCTAAGAACTCTGGGATCTTCCCATATGACTTGCTTTTGAATCCTCCTGTATGTATTGCCTGTGTCTTCCCATTAGAATGAAAGCTCCTTAAAAGCAAGGACTGTTTTTTGTTTTCCTAAGTTGCTTCTCCAGCACTTTATCCCAGTGCTTTGTATATACTAAGTGTTTGGTAAATGCTATTGCATTCATTAATTCCTTCTTTGATTCTGTAAAATGAAAGACAGGGTTACAGCTATAAATCTTTGCCAATAACTATGAGTATGATTTCTCAAAGATATTTTTGTTTAGAAAGACTAATGCTCAGAATTAAAGAGCAGGATATAAGAGTCATCACCTTCCAAAGATTAGCTATTGTCTTGGAGAGGGAAAATGTGGAAAAGAGGAAGAGGAGGAGGAGGAGGAGGAGAGTGCTAACTTTTTTTCCCAATCAATTAATCAAAAAAAAGTATTTTTTAAGCTCCTACGGTATACTTGGTATTATGTTAAACCTTGAGGATAGGAGTCCAAAGAATGAAAAATTCTGTCACAAGTTTGTCTTTTTTTTTTTAATCACAAGTCACAGTTTATCTTTTTTTCAAATAATAGCCATTTTTATTCTTGATAGCAGCTGAAGATAACAGTGCATACAGTTATGTAGAATTGTACCATACTTTAAACACTGTCTCTTATATATTATTATAAATTTAAAGGCACCTCCCAACAAACTCAAAACTTCAAACTTAAAAGGTCAAAGGAACTTTATGAAACCTCTGGCAGAGACTTTCTTCCTCTAACATTTTATAACTAGGGCTTTAAAGAAGAAAAGAGGTAGCTCAAGAACTGAGGTCATGGTGGTCCCCTGCCCAAACCAAGAATGTATCAGAATTTGCCTTTGCTCTAGATTATCTACATGCTTTGCAAGGTATTTATGCCATATTTAATGTTTGCAAAGAAATTACATTTGAGAACTCAATTATTAAGCACTTATTAAGCACCTATTATGTACTAGGACATTATTCTGGACTAGGATCCTAGGGGTCCAAAGATGACAGTGAAACTGTCTTAGCTCTAAGGGAATTCATGGTCAATGGGGAAGATATGTGTACATATGTAGTTTCATGTATTTATATATTATATATATTTGTGTTATACATATTATATTATGTATACATGCAAAAATATTCAAGGTAAATGGAATACATACATACACACACTCACATATATACATATATGTGTGTGTATATATATATCCCCATTTGGGATTTTCTTGGCAGAGATTTTGAAGTGTTTAACAGTTTCTTCTCCAGTACATTTTACAGATAGGAAACAGTTGCAATATATATACATACATACATATATACACACACATGTATATATATATATATATATATATATATATATATATATATTAGATATAAGCTAAAACAATGTTCACTTAGATTAAATTCTATCCTACCAAAGCAAAGGGTGATGGCTGACTGAACTTTTTGGATAGAAGCCCTGAGATTCTTAGGAGTAGAGTGACCACAATTTTTAGGGAGCTAAATGCTGCATCTCTGAGCCAAATAGCTTTTCAGGGCAGCTCTGGTCTATCTTGGCAAATATCCCCAAGATTCATGTCATGGTTGAGCAAATCCCCTACTTGGTTTGCTCATAAATATATGACTCCAGGCATTGATTTACAGTGATTAACAAATGTTTGCTATTTGTTACACAACAGAGACAGTGACTGCTCTTTCCCCTGTTTAATGAACATTTTTATTGACTACTGTCCCACATTAAAAACCCATTTCTTTGCAGTTATTCCTCTTGAGTTAATTTAATTACAGATGGTTCCATTTCACATTTAATTTTCCCAAATCCTATCCCTGATACTTACTACTTGTGTGATTTTGAACAAACAACTTAACCTGTCTGGGGGTCAGGACCTTCATCTATAGAATGAGGGGGTTAGACTAGATGACTTGTGAGTTCCTTTTCATCTCTAGATGTATGAGAATGGAATCAAGTCAAAATGTTTGACTCATAGATTTTCTATTGTGCAATGATGTTTGATGATGGACCCTAGGTGACATAGTGGATAGAGTCCTGGGTCTAGAATTCAAATCCAGCTTCAGACACTTACTAGTTGTGTGACTTGGACAAGTCATTTAAACCTCTTTTCCCTCACCTGTAAATTGTAATTAATAATAGCAACTACCTCACAGTGGTTGTGAGGTCAAATAAAATAATAATTTTAAAGTATTTAGCATATTGACTGCACATAGTAAGTATTCAATGAATATTAGTTATTATTTTTACTGCTTTAATTATTCATCTTTGCTTTTCTTTTCTTTTATTGCAAGGCAATGGGGGTTAAGTGGCTTGCCCAAGGCCACACAGCTAGGTAATTATTAAGTGTCTGAGACCAGATTTGAACTCAGGTACTCCTGACTCCAGGGCTGGTGCTCTATCAACTGTGCCACCTAGCTGCCCCATATTCATTTTTTCTTTTCCTTATCTTGTGTGGCACTTTGAAAAAATTTTGGGCTAAACATTTGGGTATCACTTGCAATAAATTATTTATGAAGCTTTTTATGTCTTTATGTTTTAATTTATAATAAATTTTCAATTAGCAGGGTATGGATTATCTATTTTATGGATTAAATCCAAGGTTTCTTTCCCCCTCCTCCCTTTCTTCCTAGCCACCTACAATTGCGGTCAGTAAAATGTGTGAATTTACTCAAGGATTTCAAATTCCTCTAATATTTTTCTGAATTAAACACAATCTAGAAAGTAAATATAGTAAAAAAACACATAATGCATTTCATTCCCCATTAGAAATTATTTTGGGATTCTCTATTGCATTGCCTTTATCTATTAGTATGGAAAAGCTTCACTGATTGGAATATAATTTTTTGATTATCTTGGAAGTACCATACATTATAGTGTCAGAAAGTAATTGTTTTAAAATTACTAAATGGTTGTTATTGTTCAGTCATTTCAGTTGTGTTCTACTCACTATGATCCCAATTGGTATTTTCTTGGCAGAGATTTTGAAGTGGTTTAACAGTTTCTTCTCCAGTTCATTTTACAGATAGGAAACAGTTGCAAACAGGGATAAATAACTAGTCCAGGGTCACATGACTGAGTGTCTGAGGCAAAGATACTAGAGTGGTTTGCCATTTCTTTCTCTAGCTACTTTTATAGATGAGGAAACTACCCAGGGTCATGCAACTAGGAAGCATCTGAGGCCAGATTTGAACTCAGGAAGATGAGTCTTCTTGCAGGTCTGGTACTCTATCTACTTTGGTTTAAGAGCAAAAACCATGTAGGTAGCTGTCCCCTTTACTATATAGTATAGAACCTTTTATATGAGAATATCAAAAGAAACATTTGACTGACATTCCTGACCCAGACTCTCTTTCATATATCTCTTTCTTGCATTACAATGTAAATTCCTTGAGATCATGGTCTGGGTTGTAGCTGGTTTTTTTTTTTTTTATGACTGCTCCTTGCCACAGAGTACTGTACTTAATCCATGTGTAACACATGCTCCATTTAATTTGTTGAACAGAAGAAAAACATTGACCATTTGCTCTGCAGAGTGGTACTGATCTGGAATCTCATTAGCTGTAATTCATTGCAAAAGCTTTTTTATTCCTTTCTCTGATCTTTATCACCTCTACAATTATTGTTCAGCATTGCTCTCAAGTTTGAAAAGTATGGCTTCTTTGGCCTAAGGGCCAAAATTAAGTCCTAGTCCTAATTCTCTGTTACTTAATAGTTATAGGGGGAAGGGAATCATTGCATTCTGCCTAAGATGGTTGTTTCTCTAGTTTTTCTGGTACTCTGTACTCTGCTAATATACTTAACTGAATGTTTTTTATGTATTTGGACTAGGAATCTGGAAGACCTGAGTTAAAATTCAGTCCAAGACACTAACTGTGTGACCCCTGGGCAAGTTACTTAATCCTGCCATCTCAGTTTCCTCATCTGTAAAATGGACATAATAATTGCATCTACCACTCATTCCCCCACCCCAACCCCCAAGTTATTTTAGAAACAAAAAAGGTAATGTTTGCAAACCTTAAAGAATATTTATTATTTTATTCATTCATTCATTTGTTTGTTTGTTTATTTATTATGACTATTATTATTCCCTTCCCAATCTCAGTGATTTATAAAATGGGGTCAAAATACATGAGTGGTGATGAAGGCCTGCATTAAGACAGTGGTGATTTGAGTGGAGCAAAAAGGACTAGAAATATTATATGATTCAGAATCAAAGGTTGCCAGGGTAAAAATCCTGTCCCCTGCTAACTCTTCCTTTTTTTTTTTTATCACTATCCACCAACCCTACTCCTCCAATATCCCAGTCCAATTCTATTAATCCTTCCCTTGCACTTTCTGGGTGCCTGGTTCTATAATATAATCTAATAATATGTTATAATAATCTGCCCTCCATATTGGTTCTTTTCTTAATATTTTCTTTCATTTATGAAAATCATCCAGAAGTCATTATATCTCTGGTGACCCTCTCCATATACTTGAACTTTCACTTATGTCCCCCAGCCCCCATCATGTTCCAGCTTCACTTAATCCAGACAAGTTATTCTAACCACTTCAGTCAATCAATCAACAAATATTTATTGAAGGTATAGTCTTTACTAGATACTTGCGATATAAATTAAAAGAATGAAATAATATCTATTTACAAACTTTACATTCTAATGGGGAGAGAACAAATACATATTAATGTAGATAAAGTGAATGAATACAAATACAAAGTAGTACAAAATAGTATGTAATTTGGGAGGGAAGGACACTAGTAATTGGAAGAATCAAGAAAAACTTGAACTATCTTAAAGGAAGAGAAAGACTGGTGGCAATCCTCTCCTAGAACCCAGATTATTCGCCTTTATTCTCAAGAAATTCAGTCCCTTTGGCATGAACTGATGCTGAGTGAGATGAGCAGAACCAGAAGAACATTGTACACCCTAACAGCAACATGGGGGTGATGATCAACCTTAATGGACTTGTTCATTCCAGCGATGCAACAGGCAGGCACAATTTTGGGATATCTGCAATGGAGAATACCATCTGTATCCAGAGAAAGAATTGTGGAGTTTGAGCAAAGACCAAAGACCTTTAATTTAAAAAAAAGTTATCTTATTGTGCAATTTTGCTACATCTTATACTTTATTTTTTCCCTTAAGGATATGATTTCTCTCTCATAGCATTCAACTTAGATCAATGAATGCCATGAAAACAAAGTAAAGACTAACAGACTGCCTTCTGTGGGGGATGGAGAGAGGGAAGTGAGATTGGGGGGAAATTATAAAATTCAAAATAAATTAAAAAATTTGATAAATAAATTTAAAAAAAAAAGTTCAGTTCTTGTATTGAAGTCATTTTCTCTACCCCAAGTCATTTCCTTATACTTGAGGACTTTAACTTGCATGATCTTAAGATCTTCCC